>NC_141880.1:23722884-24029230 GCF_030686135.1 Camelina sativa | reverse complement strand
ATATCGATTGTAGTTCCGAGGTGATAGACAGGGAAGCAGAATCCGAATCCGAATCCGAAGATGGTTATGCATATGCAAAGGTGAGAGATCTTTTTGAATTTATCTTTTGAGAGAATGTGTTGGTTCTTAGTTTTGACTGTGATATTGTCTCTGTGTTGTAGTTGACTCTATCAGGGATTTTGAATTTCATTGACGGGCTATGGTCAAGTTTTGGGGATGAGAGAATCATAGTGTTCACGACCAACCACAAAGAACGGCTAGACCCTGCTCTCTTACGTCCTGGAAGAATGGATGTGCATATCAACATGTCTTACTGTTCAGGGCTAGCATTTAGGACACTGGTCACTAATTACCTTGGTTTAGATGGCTTAAACCATCCTCTCTGCGAGGAAATCGAGAAGCTGATCGATTCTACTGAAGTTACTCCTGCCGAGTTAGCTGAAGAGCTGATGCAAGACGATGACACTGACATTGTTCTTCGTGGAGTAGTTAGTTTTGTTGAGAAGAGGAAGGTCGAGCGAAGCAAAACCAAGGAGCTGGAGGATGCTATGCGTAAAGTAATTGATGATGACTACGTAGTTGATGATGACGAAATACACAATGGTTCTAGGAATGGTTCGAATAAGAAGAAAGGGAAAGGAAGAGGCAGAGGGAAAGGGAAAGGAAAAGGAAATTAAGAAGATAAAAGAATTATTATTTTTTATTTAAAATCGGGGGCATTTTAAAAATAAAATACATCTCATTAGGAATCTAATTATATTTTTACTCTGTTTGGTTTGGTGGTTCTTGACAAAAAAAAAAATTAGAATAAAAAATATTTAAATATATGTTTCTATACAATTAATTCTTTTAATAAAATTTTGGTTCGAATAAAATATTTCTGTAAAACAACAAATGCATGTGATCATCTCTTTCTTTCCGTTTCTATATGGGGAATATACAAAGAACAAAAGAGAGAGAGAAAGAGAAATGGAGAAGAGTATCATCAATGGTTGGTCAAGAGAGATAACACAAAAACATGGGGTGTAGCTTTTAAAGAAAAGATTAATAGATATTTTTGGACATTTTTTAAATCTCCTTTTTTATCTCTCACCAATTTCTCATTTTCCTCTTTGCAGAGGTAATTTATCGTTTTTTTTCGTTTTTTTGTTCCTCCATATTCATCATCGTCACCAATGCTTTAATTATGCATGTGTTTCTTTTCGAAAGATGATCGAATCAGTTGATGATTTAGTCATAGATTGTGTTTTGGATTGGGATGTGTTTTGAGTCTGTCATTTTTAAGTCTTATGATATTTGGGGATGTGATCTTTGCAGGCATTTGGATAAGACTTTGGTTCTGTTATTATAAGAACACTCTTTTTGGAGTGCTCTTCTCGCCTGCCCGTATCTGCCTAAATCCACGCCTATCTTAAATACATAACATATCATGTCTCTCACCGTTGGTACATCTATGTTCTTTTTGACCATTGATTAATATTATTATATATATATATTTTTTTTTTCTTTTATGAATCCTTCTCTTTGTTACCTTTCATGACGTGTGTTTTTTTTATGGATCTTGTACTTAATTAGATAATGATGTATGTGTTCTGGAGACACCCAATGTGTGTTCTTTTAAAAAAAGGAGTTGCTCCAAGTTGAGCTGTTCCTTGACTAAGAAGAGAAGAAGTAGCAAAGTGATGTCCGTGGAGATCATCGAGGATGAGCATGACGCTGAGGAGTTAAAGGCGGTTGATGCATTCCGCCAAGCGCTTATTCTCGATGAACTGCTTCCGGACAAACATGATGATTACCATATGATGCTCAGGTAATTTAGCTGTCTTAAACTATTCATATAATAGATCATGCTAATGAACTAATTAGGCTTAAGCTTGTAAAGTTCTGTATGTGTAGGTTTTTGAAAGCCAGAAAATTTGATCTCGAGAAAACTAAACAAATGTGGTCTGACATGCTCCTATGGAGGAAGGAGTTTGGTGCTGACACAATTATGGAGGTATGTACTGTTGTACACTATGGAGCTTTTATGGAATCTTGAAGGTACGTGCATTGCGATTGAAAATTTATAAAAAAAAATTGTTTGTATGTATATCTCTTAGGATTTTGAATTTAAGGAAATAGATGAAGTGTTGAAATACTACCCTCATGGACACCATGGAGTCGACAAGGAAGGTCGACCCGTGTACATTGAGAGGCTAGGTCAAGTAGACTCTACCAAGTTAATGCAAGTTACGACTATGGATAGATATGTAAACTACCATGTGATGGAGTTTGAGAGGACTTTCAATGTTAAGTTCCCAGCATGCTCCATTGCAGCAAAGAAACACATTGATCAAAGTACAACAATTCTTGATGTCCAAGGAGTGGTACGTAAGACAAATTGAATCTTATAAATGGTAGAAACTATTATCCAATATTGACCAAAAATAGTGTAAATCACTTTTTATGAAACCAACCTATTATACAAAATTCATAATTAAAACTCCTGTGGTCACAATAGGGGCTAAAAAACTTCAACAAGGCAGCAAGGGATTTGATTACTCGTCTTCAAAAGGTCGATGGCGACAACTATCCCGAGGTGAGTTTTGTACTATCATCTTATTATGTCTGATTCTTGGTCACTCGATTTATTTGTTTTTCTCATTTCTTACATGTCATCGGCTTAGACCTTGAACAGGATGTTTATCATCAATGCTGGCTCAGGATTTAGGATGTTGTGGAGCACGGTTAAGTCCTTCCTTGACCCAAAGACTACAGCAAAGATCCATGCAAGTATCTAAAACCTCTTTGCTATCTGTCTGGATGTTCTAGTGAAAGATATTCTAACTACTTTAGCTTATAAAATATTCAGGTTCTTGGTAACAAGTACCAAAGCAAGTTGCTTGAGATAATTGATGCCACGTGAGCTTTACAAAAAACTTCCGCATGAACTCTCCAAAGAGATATAGTATTTCTCTGTGTATAAATATGCATATCATGTTTCCTTGTATTAGTGAGCTGCCTGAGTTTCTAGGAGGTTCGTGTACTTGTGCTGAGAATGGAGGTTGCATGCGCTCGGACAAAGGTCCATGGAACAATCCAGATATTATGAAGGTCTGTATTCGACAAATTCTTTGATATAATATTAGCAACAACAACTCTTATATTGTAGTTAGTTTAGGTCCTTCTCTATGAAAACTAAGCTGATTCTCCCCATTGACCTACAGAGGGTAAATAATGGTGACCACAAATGTTCAAAGAGATCTCAAGCTGAAAATGCTGCAGAAAATACTACCTTTGAGGAAGATATTGTGCACTCCAAGGTCTTGCTTGCCTTGATCTAATCTATATGCATCAATAATCTTTCTTAACAAATATTTTCAGTAAATTCCTTGTGAAACAAGTTGAATGTCACTCATTCATGTTATATCATTTCCCAGGGAAATGACTCTGCAGCTGAGGAAGCTCTTGAAACTGACCACTCACAACTCTCTCCCTGTCAAAATGTCAGAATGACACTACTTTCCTGAAACATGTTGTATATATATGTCCGTATATGGCCAAAGTCCAAAGAATTTGAATGTTTCTTCTACTTTCTCCCCTTGTATCTCAGGTCGTTGTTGCTCACCCAGCATGGAACATACCAGAAGCTCACAAATTTTCCATCTCAAAAGGTAGATCTTGTGCAAACACAACTTAAGACCCAAATACTACTCCTAGTTAAAAAGATTTGAATTTAAATACTTCTCTGTGATTGAACAGGAGATGTTTACGCTATTCAAGAAGCTTGCAAAGCTACAAATGAAATTGGGAGGTCACCTGTTTTCACTGGCGTGATGGCTTTTGTGATGGGTGTATTCACCATGATTAGAGTTACTAAAAATGTTCCAAGGAAGCTGACCGAGTCTACATTATACTCGACCCCAGTTTACTGCGATAACAACTCGATGAACAAGAGCTTAATGCAATCAACATCCACCATCTCAGGGGAGGATTTCATGGCCTTCATGAAAAGAATGGCTGAGCTTGAGCACAAAGTCAACATCTTGAGTGCGCAGCCAGCAACTATGCCTCCTGAGAAGGAAGAAATGCTTAATGCTGCTATTAGCCAAGTCGATGTCTTAGAACAAGAGCTTGCTGCGACCAAGAAGGTAACATAGAAGGAAACTTAATATCACTCGTTCTCATCTCCTCATTTTCACTATGAATTTTATGTTTCTTCCACTATCTCTCCCATTAAAAAGTTCTTGGATCTTCACAGGCTCTAGATGATTCTCTTGGTCGACAAAAGGACCTCGTGGCATACATTGAGAGAAAGAAAAAGAAGAAGAAGTTGGTACGTGTTGATCAAATTCAAGGTCGTCGGTTCGAGTGATGCTTGAGAGAGGGGACCATAAAAAATGTTTTGGTTTCTGGCGTGAGAAAAATTACGGGTCTAGGCCCGAACCTTTTACTTATTCAAAAAAATAAAAATTAAAGGCCATTGAAGACATGAATCATGTGTAGTGCTTACAAAGCATTAATTGGATTTTGTCATGGTTATTTGAACTGGTGTTTTGCTTGCTTTTATCTCTGCGCAGTTCACTTGGTGAGTGAAGAACATGAGGACGAAGAAGCCGCTAGAGGAGTAAGCGGTTCTAAATTAATGGTGGATTGGTGCACTCATATCACTGACTTAAAAAATCCTACAGTCATACTAAAATTAAGTGATTCTTGGAAGAATTAAATTTAGTTTTGTCTCTGTATATATATCTTCCTTAGATGGTTTACTCGCATCATATTATGCGAGGTTTACTCGAATTTATAAGAATTATAATGTAGTTTTATATTCAAAAGTTAAGTAGTGTGCTTTTATTTTTTGTCATCTAATATGTTTCGCTTTTTTGTGATAAATAATGTGTATCTATATGTTATTTGTGAGAAGTTAATAACAAAAGTGGCTGTAGTTTAGTGGTAAGAATTCCACGTTGTGGCCGTGGAGACCTGGGCTCGAATCCCAGCAGCCACACTTAAATTTTATTTTTTAAAATCGCTTCGACGAAAGCTCCGTTTCAAACAGAGGGTTTCTTGAAACCAAACCAGAGTAGTTGTAATGACGCACTCTTTAAAGTTAGGTTTAACTTCACCGGCTCTTAGTGGAAACTTCGGTTCGGACAACAACAACAAGATGAAGTCTCCCCCAATCAACGTTAGCCACGTGTTACTTTTCACTGCACCCACGTGCTTAGTAGCCGGTTACTTGATCCATTTAAACCCTCAATTTCTGTGTATTCGTGTACGTATATACCAAGATTAATTCTACTTAATACTAAAATCTTTACTCAAATTTTTTCTATTAGTTACAAAATTCAATTACCAAATATAGTAATAAATAATCCTGATTTGTAAGAAAATAAAAAATATCAACAAGACTTTTTGAGATTTATTTTATTTAAGATAGTTTGTAACTGAAGTTTTTTTTTTTTTTGTAACACAAAAAAAAATATCTAAATCTATCTAGAAAAGAATGTCGTTTTCGTAATTAGAAGACTTGCATCAAACCAAACGTATTTTGCTTCTTTCCTTTGCTTCTTCTTCCTTCTTCTTCCTTCCCTAAACATTCCCATTCCTCCCCTGTATGGGTCTCACCACTTCCTAACTCTTCCTCTCCTTCTCTCTCTTATATCTTCTGTCTGGTTTTAGCTATATCATGAAGAAGCAATCTCAATTCAGATCCAATCATACCCTTGTCCTCTTTATCTGATCATCTTCAACAACAACGAATTTGGCTTCTTTAATTTCAGTTTTTTTGGGGGTATGTTATGTTCCATCTCTTCCTCTGTTTGATAGAGCTTCTTTTTGAGTTTTTTTTTTATTCTGATTACGCTTAAAGTTTGCTTTTTTTTTTATTGGGAGTAGTAAGATTGATAGCTAAGTAAAGGTATATGTATAAAAAAAATAGTTGGAGTTTCACTTTTTTTTTAAGACGTAAAGAAGAATAAAGCTTCAATGATTTCACAAAAATTCCTGAAATTTCGATAAATATCTATAAACCCTTTTTCAGAATTTTGCCAATTTGGGGGAAAAATATACTGAAAAGTTTTGGTTTTGTTTTTTTTTTTGGTTTAGGAGAGAGAGAGAGAGAAATGGCGATGTTGGTTGAGCCACCAAATGGGATTAAACAGAAAGGGAAACATTACTACTCTATGTGGCAAACATTGTTCGAAATCGATACTAAGTATGTTCCTATCAAACCCATTGGTAGAGGAGCTTATGGTGTGGTTTGTTCTTCCATCAACCGAGAGACTAACGAGAGAGTTGCTATTAAAAAGATTCACAATGTCTTTGAGAATCGTGTTGATGCTTTGAGGACGTTGAGGGAACTTAAGCTTCTTAGGCATGTGAGGCATGATAATGTCATCGCTCTTAAAGATGTTATGTTGCCTGCTGTTAGATCGAGTTTCAAAGATGTGTATTTGGTTTATGAGCTGATGGATACTGATCTTCATCAGATTATTAAATCCTCTCAGTCTCTTTCTGATGATCACTGCAAGTACTTCTTGTTTCAGGTAACGTCGTATGTCCTTCCCTTAGTAAGTCT
The DNA here is from genome assembly GCF_030686135.1 of Camelina sativa. NCBI lineage: Eukaryota > Viridiplantae > Streptophyta > Magnoliopsida > Brassicales > Brassicaceae > Camelina > Camelina sativa. The sequence goes on along the minus strand of NC_141880.1, from coordinate 24,022,671 downwards.
ACATTTTTGAGTTTTATCGGTTTGTTGTAATATTGACATTTTGTTTGTTATGTTTAGTTGCTAAGGGGTTTGAAGTATCTTCACTCTGCAAACATCCTTCACCGTGACTTGAAGCCAGGGAACCTCTTAGTCAATGCTAATTGTGATCTCAAGATTTGTGATTTCGGGTTAGCGAGAACTAGCCAAGGCAATGAGCAGTTCATGACGGAGTACGTGGTTACACGTTGGTACCGAGCACCAGAGCTTCTTCTTTGCTGTGATAACTATGGAACTTCCATTGATGTTTGGTCAGTTGGATGCATATTTGCTGAGATTCTTGGTAGGAAACCGATCTTCCCGGGAACAGAATGTCTCAACCAGCTTAAGCTAATCATCAATGTTGTTGGTAGCCAGCAAGAATCTGATATTCGGTTCATAGACAACCCGAAAGCTCGAAGGTTTATAAAGTCTCTTCCTTTCTCAAGAGGAACACATCTCTCCAATCTTTATCCACAAGCCAATCCTCTAGCTATAGATTTGTTACAGAGGATGCTTGTGTTTGATCCAACCAAGAGAATCTCTGTAACAGATGCACTCTTGCACCCCTACATGGCGGGGCTGTTTGATCCTGGATCCAACCCGCCTGCAAATGTCCCAATCGCTCTGGACATAGATGAGAACATGGAGGAACCAATGATCAGAGAGATGATGTGGAATGAGATGCTGTATTACCACCCTGAAGCTGATATCTGAAACGCCTAATCAATCATCGTCAATGATCATCAAGAGTAAGCTTTTTACAGTTTTTTTTTTCTTTCTTTCTACAATGCAGCTTTGATGTTATGTAATATAGCGAGTCCACAAACGCGGAAACAAATGGATAAAAATGCCTGGTGCTTTGATCTCGCCTGGTTTGATGATTTAGTTGCAGTGAGTGAGTGAGTAGTAGCAAGTTAGTAACAGAGTTTGAAATGTTGCTCTCAGTATCACTTTCCCACTTTGTAAATTTGACTGTTTGTTACTAAGTTAAAAGGCTTTGTTCTTCTTACATTATTTTTGAGTTGTTGATGAGTTTACTTCAGATTTTTAAGACCAAATCCTGTATTTTGTAAGTTATTTGTCATTAGATGCTCATACTATATCAAGTAATATGCTACCTTTTAAAAAGCGGACCAACATGTTTTCTCTATTGATTAGAACGGAAAATTGGATATTGTGTCACTTCATATTTTTTACTCTATTTATAAAACAACCAAAAAAATTTCACAAATTTTATTACTTAATAATTTTTAACTTGAAATTAGTGTGTGTATGTATGTGTGTGTGTGTGTGTGTGTTTTTATTTATAGACTATAGTATGCGCCTATTTATCGCAATTCGAATTAGTAAACAATAAACGAAAATATTAAAAAAAATCTTTGAAAACATTAAACATATTATTTTTAGTTCAAAAAAAAACAGTATAAATAAGAATGGAATAATAAGATATAGGGCTGACCTAAACATTAAGAGGGCCCCAAGCACAACTCAACTTGTGGCCCATTAGCTTAGAAAATTAACCTTTTTTAAAAGAAAATTAGTGTATATAAAATAAACTTAACAATGACATCGACGACAAAATACAAAACTAGTATAACTGTATGTCTGTATCCCACCTGGTTATTGGAACAGTAAACTTTTTTTTTTTTGGACCAATGTGCTGCTGAGTTTTTAGGCCACATAAATAAATGGTATGGTTGGAATAGAAACTCCAGGCCCAAGTTTCTATTTTTGGCTGATGGTCGCGTCAGAAAGGTGTTAACTGTTACCTACTTTGACCTATCTACTGTATAAAACAAGATTTAATGTGTATTATATCTCATCAATTTGTTAAATTACTAGGTTTTGAACCTACGCTACACATGGTTTATTTGATATATTTTGATAAAAATTATATATGATTGATTACGGTAATAGAATATTATCTCATAAAAAAAATTAAAATTTATCTCATACAAAAAAATTAAAATTAGTACTAAGGAAAAAAATTAAATTTCAGATACACAATTTTTAAAAATATAAAAATCAGTTTTGTTATAAAATCAAATCTGATAAAAAAATCATAAATTTAACTTGACGTCGAGACGAGGCAAATCAAACTGATGCCCTCACATATCCTAAACCATGTTCTTTGACCACGAGAAAAACGAAACAATTTTATAATCATGAATTTAACTCGTTTTCATATTTAATTGATCGCTACCACCTATGTTTTCGTGTTTTTTATTCAATGTTTTCTTATTCTACATATTCTTTCTTGTCATTTTCATTGTCAAAGTTTGTGTTAATTTTCATCGTAACTTTTACCGTTTGGTTCTTCTTTATACTCTTTTTCTTCTTCTTCCTCGTCAACTTCTTCATATTCTTCCACTGAAAAACCTTTTTTTAGACTACCATACAACTTGATAACTCATCAAACTCCAAGAACAAAATCATTTCTTTTCTCATAAAATTTGTAAAATTCATGATTACCAGCATAGTGAACACATGCACCCAATTATTGACAATTTTATCCATATACTTATTTGGTTTTAGATCCACGCGTTTAGAAACTTCTCAAACCAAAATCCTTACTTGGTTTATAATATTTTAAAAACATAATAAAATATACTAATAATTATTTATTTAATATGAATCATATGATATATAGAAATATGAGTACACTATAAGAACATATTAATTATAAATAAATAATATAAGTTATATTATATCATCAAATAATATCAACCATATCATATTATCAAATAGCTGTAACCGTATATAACAGTAACCGCTTGAACCGTAACCGTTTAATCGTTTGTTCAACGGTTATGGCTAAGGTTACAAAAATTTCTAACCATAACCGATGATTAATAATCCTTAACCGTGACAACCGTAACCCTGGTCATGCCTATGTATATCTAATAAAATATGTGTGTTTGTCGTCTATCTTTCTTCTTTAAACCTCAAAATTTGATTCAAACATCAAATTAAGGTCTTACAGCTCATATGAAATAAAAAGCACAAATGTGGATAAATAAGATAATTTATGTTTTACATCAATATTTTTAATATTTTAAACTTTTAAATGGTTTCGAAATATAAAATTTGAAACTTTTAAATTTTTTTAATATTTATAATATTTTAAACTTTTAGTATTTAAAAACTTTTTAAAAGTTAAGAATTTTTAAAAGTTTCAATATTTATAATATTTAAACTTTTAAAATTTTTAAATATTATAATATTTTTTTGAAACTGTTTAAAGTTTTAATTTGATCAAATAAAAATCGAGATCAAACTAAATAAAACTTTTAAACTTGGACGCCTGATAAATCAAGTTTTCCTGCTCATTCGTTGTTGGAAACATATTAATCTTATTTATACTTATTTTGAACCATTGTCTAAAAAAATTCCAGCCGATGTGGGATATTGTGCTTAGTTCTTTGATTTCCATAAATTTAAAATTTTTCCTTTTTCTAAAAAATTCTGTAAATTTAAAAAAATGTTAATAAATGACATGTAATTGTTTAAAATAATTCTTAATATAGAAAATTCTGGAAATTGTATAAAATGTTAATAAGTGATATGTTAAATTTCCATTGGTTGTTTAAAATCCTATGTGTACGGATTTAGAAGCTTATAGCTCCTACTTTTTATTAGTATAGATGATTAATTAAAGTTTCTGTCTAAATTTTGTGTTTTTTTTTTTCTCGACATTAATATGCATTATTACCTAGTTGTTATACATAGAACTAGGTGATACCTCGTGCTACAACACGGGATTAAATATTTTGTTAGTTACTTTTTTTTGTAATGTAGTTTTTTATTTTTGACGTATTTTCTTTGTTTATATATTGTTTATTTGTATATTTGGGGTTATACAGTAAATTGGAAATCTTAATAGAGTAAGTAGTTTGTAAAATGTAGTTTGTCATGGAAATAGATACACCGCAATATCGGATAGTAGTTTTGTAAGAGAATAGACACTCCGCAATATTGAATAGTAGTTTTGTAAGAGGATATACACACCGCAATATCAGATAGTAGTTTTGTAAGAGTATGAGTTTTTCTTTATTTTGGTTTATCGTCAAAAGATGAGAAGTTGCTTGTTAAATTTTAGTGTGAGATATTTCAATAGTTAGGAAACCATTGTATTTTTAGTGAGATTAGGTATATTTAGGTTATCATTTAGAAGTTAATATTTAATATATCAAATCTCAGCAACATCGTAAAAACCAATTTAATTTATAGTTTGATAAAAATACATGTTTTGACGGGTTTAACTCAAAAAAAAATATATTTTAAAATTTTTAAGAGTAAAAATATTAATATTACTTAAATATTTATAGACTTAAATATATTATAATATTTTAAACTTTTAACGGAGTTCAAATATTTATAATAATTTAAACATTCTATAAAAATTTAAATATTTATAATCTCTTAAAAAATTTTAAAAAACGTAAATATATTATAATATATTTACTTTTTAAAAGTTTAAATATGCTCAAATATATAACCAAATTAAACTGTTAAATTTGGATACCTGATAAATCAAGCTTCCTGCTCATTTGTACGCAAAACATATTAGTCATATATTTATAGTGATTATGAACTATATTCCAAAATATTTAGTCGATGTGGGATATGCAGTACACATTTTCTGTAAATTAATTTATAACTTTACTCAAAACATATTAGTCATATATTTATAGTGATTATGAACTATATTCCAAAATATTTAGTCGATGTGGGATATGCAGTACACATTTTCTGTAAATTAGTTTACAACTTTACATATATATAATTTCTGCGTTTTTTTATTCTTTCCATCTATACTAATCATAATTAATTACTATGATTTTGTTAAGGAAATATTGAAAAATCTAAACTAAATGATGATTTGTTTTTATTTAATTGTATTAAGTTGATTTTATGTTTCTGTAAATATCTCACAATATAAAAGCAAATCAAATAAGTTTACATATATATACAATTTCGTATTTAATCTATTGATTATTTTGGAAGCAACAAAGTCACAATCCATAAGTATTAAAGATTTCTCATTATTATTAATATTCATAATAATTATAGGGATTAAGTATGGTAATAGTTAATATCTGATATTATTGAAGCCATTAAATACTCGAATACAAGTTTCCTTATTTATAGGGATAAGACCTTGTTTGGTTGTGTGAATAATTATTCTTGAATCAAACCAAATACACGATCCGAATAGTATTAACCTGGATTACAAACGGATCCGCGTGTAGATTTTTGTTCTATTACCAGGTTAAAGAAGATCCGTGTCCCGACCCGGTCATAATTAAGTGGGCGATTAAGGGGTATAATAGTCATTTATTGAAATCGAAACTATAGGGTAATTTAATTAAATTAAGTGATTCTCTAATCATTTTTAATGAAAAACGTAACAAAACAAAGTCACGGTATAATTTGAGTTTAGTGGGTACTTCTGCTTTAATAGTATAGATTACAAAAAAAATTAGTTGACAAAAAAAATTACAAACTTTTATTATTTCTCCAATTATATATATATATATATATATATGTATAAGATACATATTCCAATGAGGATGAATATTTCATGTCCAATCAACAAAATTTCTACTTCGAAATGTATTGATACATTATCACTGATTTATTATGCACATTGTTTTCGTTTTTATTTTGAATTCTTAATTTCTCCAAAGTAGTACCATTACAAAGTTTGAAATTTTGAATGTTATATTGTAGAAGAAACTGATTGTAAATTATCTTAAATATATCTACGCACACTCGTACACACACACACACACACAAAAAAAAAGAAAAAAAAAGCAGTTGACATGCTGAAGATGCATGTTAGCCTTTCAAAAATTATCCATTCAAAGGATCATTATATTGTTAGCTGATGAATTATAAATAAATTTTACCTCTAGTAAGGAAAAAAGGATATAATGAAGAACAAGTGAACAACCCACTCCAAATATGTAATGCATGAAAGTATGTTATTCACTTTATTTGATGGATACCGCAAGTATGAAGATTAATTGGATAAAAGCATGTATTTCCACCCCATTCTACTCAGTATCATTTAATGGGGAATTGGTAGGGTTCTTTCCGGGCAAGAAGGGGTTAAGACAAGGAGATCCAATTTCCTCTTCATTGTTTGTGTTGGCTATGGACTTCTTATCTAAACTTCTAGACATAGCAGCTGCTGAAGGTTCTATTCGCAAGCATCCTCTCTGTATGGACCCTATTGTCACTCATCTCAGCTTCGCAGATGATGTTCTCATTTTCTTTGATGGTTCAGAGTACTCTTTGCACGGTATTTTGGATGTTTTGAGAGAGTTTCATGTTGCTTCGGGTTTGGATGTCAACCTGAGTAAGTCATGTCTTTTTCTTGATGGGAATAACTTGACCATGTCTAGAATTCTTGCTGCTAGATTTGGTCTAACTCAGGGTTCTCTTCCAGTAAGGTATCTCGGTCTACCTCTATTACCACACAAACTGAAACCGCTTGATTATCAGCCTCTTATTGACAGGATCAAAGCTAGAATTTCCTCATGGAAAGTCAGGCATCTATCTTTTGCTGGAAGACTCCAGTTAATACAATCAGTTTTGTACAGCATCATCAATTTTTGGGCTGCGGTTTTTCCACTTCCCAAAGGTTGCTTGGATAAACTTGAGCAAATCTGCAGTGCTTTTTTGTGGACAGGTGCTCCTAACTCTGCTAGAGGTGCCAAAGTTTCTTGGGATTCAGTCTGCACTCCAAAGAGAGAAGGAGGCTTGGGTCTTCGAAAGCTGCAAGATTCTAATGTTGTGTTTGGTCTAAAGTTGATATGGTTATTGTTTGCTGGTGGAGGTTCTCTTTGGGTTTCATGGATTCACAAGGTCATAATTAGAGGAAGACTATTCTGGGATACAGATTTTCAGAATTCTGGAAGCTGGATTTGGAAGAGGTTGGTCAAGCTACGCTCTCTAGCTAGACCTCACATTTCTTGTCATGTGCAATCAGGTTCTTTAGCATTGTTCTGGCATGATGATTGGACTGGTCTTGGCCCTTTAATTGATTTAACAGGTGTAAATGGTCCCATGGTTACTGGAATTCCTTCAACAAATTCTGTCTCTCAGGCCATTTCAAATGGCTCTTGGCTTTTGCCTCGTGGAAGACATCCACTTTTACTTCTTTTGCGGGCTTGTTTACCACCAACTCCACCAGAACTTTCTCCAACAGATTCAGATTATTTTTTGTGGCGTAACTCACATAATGATACGCCAGGATTTTTCTCATCTTCTAAAACTTGGGCCAGCCTGCATCCTCGTTCAACAGTTCAAGTTCCGTGGTTTAAGTCTGTTTGGTTTAGCCAAAGAATTCCTAAGCACACATTTATTCTCTGGGTGATTCTTCGGGATAGACTAACAACAAGGGATCGACTTAGGAGTTGGGGTCTAAGTGTGCCGGGTCAGTGTCTCCTTTGTTCCTCAGCTATGGAATCGAAACAACACCTTTTCTTTGACTGTGTTTTTAGCAAGGAAGTGTGGACTGCTTTCTTCGTGCATCATAATCTCTCTCCCCCGTCTCTTTTTGATGATATTGTGCAATGGGTTAGATCTCCTACGTCTAATGCCAGGCTCAATGTAATCTATAAACTGATTTTCCAAGCCGCTATTTACTTCATTTGGAAAGAGAGAAATTCAAGACTTCACACTAGCAATGCAAAATCGGCAGCTATTTTGGTCAAAGAGATACAGCTCATCATTCGTGCTAAGTTACTTGGTCTGGATCGAAAAAATGTGTTTTTGCATTCTTCAGTGGCAGCACCACCTCAGCAACTTCATGATACTTATCTCTCCGCATGGTTTCAGTTCATACAACCTTAGCATGAAGCTTGTCCTTCTTCTTGGGTTTGGGTTTGGTTTTTAGCCGTAACTTGCTCTGTCTTCTCTTCAATTTCTACTTTAACTCTTTCACCTACTGGGTTTTTTTTCTCTTCAGTTCATCTTTTAGATCGATATTGTATTTTAAATGTTGTTCCTTGGAGAAAGAAGATGAATAAAGGTATTATTATTAAAAAAAAAAAAAAAAAAAAAAAAAAAAAAAAAAAAAAAAAAAAAAGTATGAAGATTAACTATTACATTTGCTTTAACAAAAACAGAAAAGAAAACTATTACTCTCGTTTCATTTAGCACAAAAATTCATTTAGACAATTAATCAGAACAATTAGATAAACTGGTTGGACTTTAAAATCTAGTTTTCGTATATAATTTGAGATAATTAAATGTCTTTTATAAATTCAATAACAAAATAGAAATAATTTTCTTTACGCACACACATGACATAAGAAAATCATCTGATGACAATCGTGTGATTTTTTTTACTTTTTAAAGATGCAGAGAATCAAATCACTTTTAACAGAGCACATGACCTGTAATCTTGTACAAAATCTTCTTCAACAGAAGTAAAATAAAGCTTTTTTTTTTCCTTGCCTCTTTAAGGCTTTGCTTAGTGGTGAAGTAGTACATAATAGTAGCTCTTTCTTTGTTTTTCTATATACTATATAGTGTAAGTATTCGCATATTAAACTATTGCCGACCTAAAAAAAGTAAGAAACTTCTAAATCACTAAAATATTGCTTGAAACACTGAAAGTCTGAAACTATTACTCTTCAAGACTTGGTATCTCATTTTTATGGAAAATATACTTTTATTATTTAGGTATTCGACTTTTAAAGACCTTTTACAAAAATGAATAACGCGAGCTAATTTCTATGTTTTGAGTTTTCTGTATTGATTTTTATGGCTAAGCTTTAAAATAGGTCAGAATAAGTTTTCATTTTGTTTTGAGACAAACAAAGTATGTAAATAGAAAAAGCTTTCGAAATTTATATTAAACGAGCCGAAAATGCTGACTTACAAGTCATTTGTAAATTAATCAACTCAATAATCATAAGATAAGTGACATCATGGATATGTCATTACATGTTTAAACTTTTATAAAAGAGGTTCAATGAATATAAAATAAATCGTTGTTTGGGAATATTCCTCATCAATTACATCATTGAGATATTTAATTGTCTAAAATTCATTTAGACAATTAATCAGAACAATTAAAATTCATTTATTTAATTGTTCTTTTAATTTTAAATTAATGAGAAAATTATTTTTCTTTTAAAAAAGGAATGGTCCAATTTAAGGTCTGACCTATGAGCTGTGGTTGGTTGCATGCAGTGACTTTGTTTTTAATTTTTTTTATTAACTGTTACTTTTCTCCTCATCTTTCCACTCTTCTCTTTTCTTTCTCAAAGTTGGAGGCCAACAATTTGTGACTCAGTAAGCAGCCCTTTTTTTTGTAGTACATTGTTTATAAAAAAATTCATGTCTAATGCCTAGTCGTATAATACATCACTACTTTTTGTGAATAAATATATTGACTTTTCAGGTAATCTGGTATGTATTATGCTGTAAACGGTTTAAACAATAAACTATTAATTTCTCTTGGGTCAATTCAGTTTTGTTTTTAAATGGGTTAGTTCGTATATGAGTTTTTAACGTTTTAGCATCTGTGAACAGTTCTAGGAATCGAGTCGACATATATAGTCATGTTGCCTAATGCCTATTAACTTGAGTACTTGACAATACAAATAGGTTTTAACCACATCTAATTTGCAAAGTATATGCTAGTGGTACTTTCACAAATCTTAATAAAGAAACATTAACATAATAAAAAAAAATTAAGTTAAAAATTATGATGGCCCCTTCCAACCTAACGTTGCATTGTCTTATCTTATTGAATCATGAAAACATACTTAATATGTTTTCTCATTATTAATACTTGATACGTAAACCGGGACGTCATTGATAAAAGCAAAACACTTAAACTTGAAAATAATAATAACAATTAATACAATTTCTGACAAAGAAAGATTCCCTAATACATGGTGGAGAATTATATTGAAGGAAATTTTTGTTAAAATACTGTCTTTTTGATACCAGAAAATATTTGGGGGGAAGCCTTTTTGTAAAGAAACAATTATTTTTAAAAAGATTGTGATGTTTTTGGAAAACAATTTTTAATGGTATCTTAGAATATTCCTCTTAAAATAATTTAATTTAAGGATTCACATATCATTTTGATAAAAACTCATCAATAGAGAAATAATGTTAATAGGGATTTCACCTAACCCAAATGCGGTATTTGGCAATTATTCGTCATTTTCATTTCCGATTAAGGAGTGATTTTGATAGATTTAACAATATTTTATACAATTAAAAAAAATTGTTATAATGAAGTTCCAGAAGAGATGAGCTATGGACCCATGTGATTATTGTCCCCTGCCTCTGCTTAGAGGTTAAGTGTTAATCACCTTTATGTATGTATTTTTGTATATACTAATGTTTCTTTGGCCAAATAGTTAAAGTATAGTTTAATTTTAAATTGGAGCTTTGACGTTTATTAAGAGCCGCTCATTGAGAACATGGATTGTGCAATGCACGTGGTCTCGTACGGTGCAGATCTATAAAAGAGATTCCCGTCAAAGACGGTGTCGTGCATTGTAGTGTAGTTGGTGAATTAGATTAATACTTCAGCAACGGTAACTCAAATGTGTTTCAGGTGAAGTGAAACTGTTAAAGTTGTGTCAGCAGCCTTTTTACTCACTTTTATAAGTTACTAGGATTCGGGTCAGCGCACAGTGCAGACACAAAAATAAATTAAATAAACTATAAGAGGAAAGACTTAATCAAATTAATATGACGAAATATTTTAAATTGTATTTTCGATTAATAATATGGTCGAGTACTAGCTATTCCCATTTGAATAAAAAATATGTGGTATGAGTTATAATTTAATATTTTATGTTAATATCCTTGTTGTTTCAATTTAAATAGTTTATCATTTATTAAAATAAGGGTATTAAACTACACGCTTTTATTAATTTGTGTATTAATCTACCAACCAAAAATTATAGATTCAAATATATATGATTAATCATAAATTATCTTTGAGTGTTTTTTATTTTCTCTAGACATATAGGAGGTCATTTTTTATCTCTCCGCCTCCATAATTTTTTTATAGTAAGCTTCATATTTACAAATACTGTATAGATAATCAATTTTAGTTAAAAATATACATGACTTTCAACCCAAATATATATATATATATGATTAAGAAACATATCAGAGTGTTTTCCTTCAAAACTGTAGTTTAAATGGGAAGCAAGGAATACGATTACATTAAAAAAAATTCAAAAGAGAAAAACATATCTTTACTTTTGATGATAAGATGGTGCTCAACTATACAAGACGAGGTCGTTCATTTATTCTTTTATTTTAAACTGGAAGCAATATTATGGAATATGTCAAGCATCCTCGTAGCATTGATATATACCGTAAAAGATTTAATTTTACGAATATAGTATATTTATGTGTAAATTATTGTTCTGAAATTATTTTAAACTCGGATTTTAAACTTAAAGTTAAATATAAATGTATTGTCATATAAAATTCTTTTAATGTATTATATGAGTTATATCACTATACATATTTCAATTTTTAAAAAATTACTGTCACATTTTTTTCAACGAAAATTACTTTATTCACTTTTTTAAAATGTAAACAAATACCCAAACAAATAAAATACCGATTTAAAATATTGAAAAATCAAATTTAAAACCACTCTAAACATATTTCACAAAATGCTTTAAATAAAATTGCCCTAGATATATGCTTAATATCACTTTTGATTCACTACTAATAATGTACTCAAAACCATTGACTGAGAATTATGGTACTAACAAATATTACATTAAAGATTATACTATGTAGTTTTCTACTAATAAAGATGCAATTTTCAAGACTTTGACTGTTTTTGTCCTAATAATAATCTTGATTATCTGGTCAAGTTTAACCTACCTATTTGTCCACCGTACAACATATCATTAATCCATTACACCATTCAAAATTTAATACAGTCTTACCACTATCAAAGTACGGTATATCATTTACCAAAGAAAAAAAAAGCAACCACCTACTGACCTACACAATAAAAAAAAAAATACAATTAATAAATTGTAATAAAACGATGGGCGCGTATTCCAGCTTTCCACCATCCATTATTTCCTAAAAAACAATACACAAGTGGATGAGATACTTGAGATTTGGTTTCTATATAATCCACAACAGACCCTTCATCAAAAACCTCTTTCCCCTTCACACATCTTCTCTTCCTTATCTCCTTAACAAAATCTTTATTTATCTTCCATCTCCTCTGTTTTTTGCATCTTCTCCACAACAAAACATCTTCATTACCTCTCCTCTGTTTTAATATTTTCTTCTTTCTCTGTTCTGTCATCATCAGAACACAAAAAAACATATTCAGACCGTAAAACCATAAAAACCAAGTCTTTGATGTTCGGAAACTGATGACTCCGGTTCTCTGCGAAATCCTGCTCTCTGGGCTCACGGTTAAATCTGCTCTCCGCCGTAGAACCCATCTCGTTCAATCTTTCTCCGTCGTCTTCCTCTACTGGTTTTACAACGTTTCATGAATTGTTACAAACTCCAAATCTAAATCATAAAGTTAAAATTACATACAATATTCATTAATTTTCAGACAACGTAAAAAAAAAACCATTAAGATCTGTCCTTTGTAATTTTTGTAAGTTTTCTTGTTTTTAAAAAAATATCAATGGCGTCATCAAGCAGCACGTACCGGAGCTCTAGCTCTTCCGACGGCGGTAATAACAACCCATCTTCAGACTCCGTCGTCACCGTCGACGAGCGAAAACGTAAAAGAATGCTGTCGAACCGTGAGTCTGCACGTAGGTCAAGGATGCGTAAACAAAAACACGTTGACGATCTAACGGCTCAGATCAATCAGCTGTCGAACGACAACCGTCAGATCTTGAACAGCCTCACCGTGACATCTCAGCTTTACATGAAGATCCAAGCCGAGAACTCTGTTCTCACCGCTCAGATGTCTGAGCTTAGCACCAGGCTCCAGTCTTTGAACGAGATCGTTGATCTCGTTCAATCCAACGGTGCAGGATTTGGTGTTGACCAGATCGACGGCTGTGGTTTCGATGATCGTACGGTTGGGATTGACGGATATTACGATGATATGATGAGTGGTGTTAATCATTGGGGTGGTTCGGTTTACTCTAACCAACCCATCATGGCTAATGATATCAATATGTATTGATTAATAAAATTAATTAAGGATTAGTATCTCTTATTATTATTGTTGCCCCTCCTTTTTTGTTTTTTTTTTTAAGTTTAGCTTTTTGTTTTTTTGGGTTGGTGTGATGATGTAATTATAGTACATGCATCTTTGATTGGTTGGAAGGATAAATATCAACTTTATATATATATATATATATATATTTGGGGCATATATATGAGTTGTATACTTTGTCATGTATTGGTGTGTGTTTTGTTATAATTATATGATTGATTATGTTTATGTTATCATGATTTTGTCTTCACTTTAATTATTCCAATTGTTTTTGAGATATGGTTTGTTTATAGTATTATAATCAATATTTTTAAACAAAACTATGATTATAAACATACTAATTACTAGTAGTTGTATTTCCCTATTTCGAGAAAAACACCTATTTGGATTTGTAATTTAATAAGAAAGACAAACACACATTTAAGAGAGCTTTTTGGTTGATGGTTTTGGTTCATTTTGAGATGCAATTATAAGTATTATGTACGGTATGTTATTTGATTAGTTATTTTGGGGTTTTGTACTCTTTTTTTTTTTGGGAGTGAAAATACAATTTTCATTTCATAATAAACTTATACCTGATTTGGTACAAACGATAAAAGAGTTGTCTTTAATTTGCTAATGCATCAGCTTAACTATTAAACTTCCTAGAAATAAAGGAGAAGCTAATTTTATGAAAACAAGAGAATATAATTAGGATATCGTGAAGAATTCTAGACTTCTATCTGAGGAATCTCCGATTTGATTACTACAATCATTTGTTTAGAACTAGAATCAAGTGAAATGACATTTTTTAAAGGTTTAATTTTAACATGTAAAAAATATATGTCAAATTTTAAAAAATTAACCAGCAGTCACCAATGTCACTGTTAACTTTATTGAATAAAAAATTATATATTAAATCATCGACTTGTATTTTTGCAAGCCAAGGTAAACTTGAAAAAATTGTTATATTGATGGTTTTTTCTTTGCATAAAACATAGATGATCAAATCTTAGGGTTATCATTATTTAGAAGTCTATTAAAACCTTCCTCAGTTAAACATTTTCGCTATATAAAAGGACGACAGAAATTCATAATAATCAATTATTGTTTTTTTTATATTAAAGCACTATTCATATAAAAGGACAGTATTTCAAATGATTCAATTTTTATATTAAAGCACTATTCATATAAAAAGGACAGTATTTCAAATGATCAATGATTTTTCTTAAAAAAATTTGATGGCAGTATATGTGAAAAGTATATATTAAAGTTTATTGTACGAACGCAAAACGTTTATAAAAACATGATGGTGTGTATCTTAAAGATTTTCTTGTATTTATTACATATGTGGTCAAGAAAACATTTAGTGTCAATTTAGTTTAATTGCTTTTTCCTTGCATTTTTGATATATTGTACACTTGTATTACTATGATTGAATAATAAGGCATATGTTATCTCTTTAATCTTTTTCCCTTTTTATATCCTATTATTATAAATATATATAAAAAGTTGGTCTTGTGTGTGTCTTTACGATTTCAATCTTAACTTTATGTATGTCACAGGCATAAATATGAAAACGAAATATAAACATCATTAACAAAAATAAAATAAAAATCACTATTGGCTGTCTTAATCTTCCGATTGTATATGTGAAGCTACACACTTGTTGAAAATAATTGGCTGTATCTTCCGATTTTGTTTAATTTACAATACATATAATCCAAAAAGTGATCTCATCACTAACGATCGGCTATTGTTTTTCGTATATGTCATGACACAATTATTAGGTTTTTTTTTTTTTTTGATCAAACGAGACAATTATTAGGTATGTATGACTACGATATATGTGTGTGTTTGGACTTGGTGCGTACACATGTGATACATGAGCATCTCGTCTCATCCTATTGTTCGTCTGGATTTAAACCATCTAAAATATATAGTTCAAACTTGGAAAATATCGTGTATCTCATGAAAACAAGATAATATTTATGGAGCAAATCGAAAATTATGGTAACAAAGCAAACAAAGAAATAATTAGGGATTATATGATAAGTTGTAACTTTGAAAAAAATCCAGTGCTCAAATTAAAACTAAAATCATGCGAGTATCGGAGAAGTTTAAAATTGATAATAAAATCCAATTGTATTTTGTTAATTATTGCTTTAGCCCATATTTTACTAAGCCTAATCAGCTTTCCAGTTTCAAAATTTGGCCCATTTAGTTATAGCTGGTCCGTTTCTTAACTTAAACAAATCAGTTCGCTTCTCAATTTCAATTTACAGAATTCTAATTGAAACTTTGTTATATGTGTTTTATAAAGCACCATCAAATCTCTGAAGTTTCTCCCTCTAGTCTTAGACTGCGGAATCAGACAAATCACTTGGTGACTGGTGAGCCATTTGTTATGGAAAAATGTAGAAACCTTTATCTATATATTGGAATCAGTGTTAATTATTATCATTTTATTTTATTGAATCAGTGCTAATTAACATCAGTTTATTATTGATAGTAATTTGTATCTTTTATTTAATTGATGTTTTATTTTGTATCATTTTATAAGCGATGCTTATAACAAACTAGAAAATACAACGATTATTTATTGATGTAAATATGTAGATTTGTATCAATATTTTAAAAATGATGCAAATCAATATAGATTTGTATTAATTTATTGAATTGATGCCAAACTATTTACTGATAACATCAATTACAATGCTATATCATTTATATTTGTCTCATTTATACATAAGAGATTCAAAATAATATCACTTAGGTTTGTGATACAATTTAAGTGATTTAATTCAACTTATTTTTGTAGTGTCATCAAGAGAGTTCATGCTACTTCAAATGTTGATCAAACGATGAAACCTAAATAGTCTGACATTGTTAGTGTTTTTTCATCTATAAAATTGTTGTACTCCGTAGTAATTAATTTAAAAGAATAATAATAACACTATTATAAACATACTGTTTATCTTTCTTTTTTTCAACATACTATACTGTTTATCATTTTATATCATAAACCCATTAATTAAACTGTCTTTTTTTCTTATGCTTCTAGACATGGCTCTGCATAGCAAACATATAACTTAAGGATTCTATTTTGGGCTTTTGTGTTCTTGATCATTGATTAGTTTCTAGAAAGAGACCATGTCAAGAGTCAAGAAACTAAGTGCAAGTAGGACTCGCAACACGCTTTTGAAATGCTCGTAGTTATTTTATTCACCCTTTAGATTTGCTTTTTACCTGCATATCCATGTTCTATGATAGAAGACAAAACCCCTTTTGCATTTTTTTATTGTTTATAAGTCAACAAACAAATGAAATTTTGAGGGATATTATTAGTTGTTATCGCATTTTTGTCAAAAGAGCAGTTAGAAACTGTTCCTACTCTTTGTCTCTTTTTCTTAAAAAAACCTTCACAAACATTGCTAGACTATTATTTAATCACGACCAAGTAAAACTATACAATGCATTTCTTACAGCTAGGTTTAAATCTTAAGTGTCAATCCTGGTCTTGTGTGTTATTTTCTATCTAATGGAATGATAACACATCTTTGATAAAAAAAAAAAAAGTGTCAAAAACTACAAAACGCGTTTAATATTTGCCGCGTGCGTTGTGACCGAATCACACCTTGTATATAATTTTATTTACATAGTATAACTTAGGTGAATCAACTAAATATTAGATCAACCTAATTTTGTCACAAATTTCATCTTAACATTTTAATCTCATCACTTTTCACTTTTGGTTCTATTTTGGCTCTATCAAATTAAACTGAGTTTAAACTTTATACAAACCTTAATAACTAACAAATTATTATAATAACCAAAATGGAGGTGAATTAGTCAAACAACTCATGCAAGTTTGGGACATTTGGATACCGAACCGAAGATTTTGTATAGTCTCTTTGAATTCACACCATTTTTTAAAAATGTACGTATTGTCATATTTTTTCATTTATTTATCTTAATTAATGGGCTCCATTCAAGGTACCAACTCTATTGCCTTTGCTTTTTCCTCTCCATGACGCCAAAATCCACGAACTCTCTCTCGCCTTAGTCGCCTATATATACTTTCGATTCTTCTTCTCCTCTTCCATATCTCTTACCATCACAAAGTCATCTGTCTCCTTTCTTCTTTCTTGATATAGCTAACCGAAACTGACAATGGCAAGAATCGGAAGCTTTCTCGTTCTTCTATATCTTACTTACGCTTTTACTCTCTGCATCTGCCACGACGACGAGAGTAACTATGGCCGTGAGAGAGGGAATCTCTTCCCAGGTTTCTACCGCAGCTCGTGCCCTAGAGCCGAGGAAATTGTGAGGTCAGTTGTAGCCAACGCTGTTGCAAGGGAGACTCGTATGGCTGCTTCCCTCATGAGGCTCCATTTCCATGATTGTTTCGTTCAGGTATTGAAGAGTTCTTTTTAAGTAACTTTCTCAAAAAGTTAACGACTAATGTTTGAGACTAATCTTCTCTAATTTAATCTGTTTATTCTGTGTAGGGTTGTGATGGATCGTTGCTTTTAGACACAAGTGGGAGTATAGTTACTGAGAAGAACTCAAATCCTAACAGCAGATCGGCCCGCGGGTTTGAAGTTGTTGACGAGATTAAAGCTGCACTGGAGAGTGAATGCCCTAACACTGTTTCTTGTGCTGACGCCTTAACTCTAGCTGCTAGAGACTCCTCTGTTCTTGTAAGCCACTTTATTTTCTGCCTCTGTCTCTATTCCTTTTTCAAAATTTTCGAGATCTGATTTGGTTTGGTTTTGTGTGTAGACTGGTGGACCAAGCTGGATGGTTCCTTTGGGAAGAAGAGATTCGACAAGTGCAAGTTTGAGTGGATCAAACAACAACATCCCTGCACCTAACAACACTTTCAACATAATTGTCTCGAGATTTAACAATCAAGGTCTTGACCTCACCGACGTTGTTGCTCTCTCCGGTAAGCTTACTTCACACACAAGACAAAATTTTACTTTTTTGGATTTACTTCAGGCTAACGTTAAACCTTCAAAGACAATTTAATCATAACCTTACCCACATTTTGTTCAGGGAGCCACACCATTGGATTCTCAAGATGCACTAGTTTCAGACAAAGACTTTACAACCAATCTGGAAACGGAAGTCCCGACACAACCTTAGAGCAATCCTATGCTGCCAACTTGCGTCAAAGGTGCCCGAGATCCGGTGGGGATCAAATCCTGTCGGAGCTTGACATCAACAGTGCCGGGAGGTTTGATAACAGCTACTTCAAGAACTTGATCGAGAACATGGGACTGTTGAATTCCGACCAAGTCTTGTTCTCTAGCAATGAACAATCGAGAGAGCTCGTGAAGAAGTATGCAGAGGATCAAGAAGAGTTCTTTGAGCAGTTCGCTGAATCGATGGTCAAGATGGGGAACATCTCTCCCTTGACAGGTTCGAGTGGTGAGATCAGGAAGAACTGCAGGAAAATTAATAACTCTTGATTTTGTAGTATTGAATGGGCATAATGGAAATGAGAGGAAAGATATGTTTGTGTTTTTTTTTTTTTTTGTATGAGTTTGCATGTCTAAGAATTTGTATTTGTATTTTGTGAGTTTAAATTATTTAATTTCTATAATTAAAAGGTTATTTATATAATCATGTTGTTAAAGGCCAAATGGATCATGATTATACAATGCTCTAAATAGGGCTATTAATTAGACTAGCGCAAAATGGTCATGAAAGTAGAATATATAGAAATATAATTATATACAAAATATAATTAAATAAAATCTTTAACAATAATCTTGAGAAGTTGAGTGTTTAGTTAGTTATAGTATGTGATGTTCAAGTTCATTCTACTTAGCATTAGTATATGCTGTTGAAGGTCATTCTACTTCTCATAATTATTTAGTTTTGAAAGAAATTGATCGAACCGCTTCTTATTTCTTTTTCTTGTTCGAATAATTTTAAAATTATGATAGATTAAAAGAAAGATTTGTATTTGCCAATTATTATTAAGTAAACAAAATATCGAATTGTTTTTTTGCCATGACACTACACATAATTTTTGTATTAAATTAGTCAATTATCCTATACATTTTATGCGCTTTTATTCAATTTTTTTTTTATATAACCAAAGACGATTAAATATTTAGATTTTACGATTATCGTGCAATCTTTTTTTCTACTTCTCAATTCTTTAGAACCATAGGGTAATCATTGTGTTCTTTAACCAATTTACAAGCTTAATTCACAATTCTTTCCGTTATTGCAGTCTTTTCAATGGAAATGAACACATTTTTTGAATTTCCTAACTATTATTTGTTTTGATTTTGATTTAAATATATACTTCGTGGATTTCATCGACTCAACTTAGTTTGTTTATAACTTATTCTAAAAATAGATGATAAATATAAGGAAAATTACCTATAATAATACATAAAGTAGCCAAATTACTATAATAATATGTTTCAAATCCCTCTTACTAAAACACTACCAACAAGTTTATAAATATAAATGTTGATTATTTTGAAGCGTAGGTAAATTCTTATGTGGTTAATGATTTCATATAAATAAGATTTGAAACATCTTTATGGTATATTCGATTTAAGAAATTTCACCTTAATTTTATTGTTATAGAGAATTAAACGTTTTATAATTTCGTTGATCTCTCATTCAAGAGTTCATACATTTTTAATTATTTGTATATAAACTAGGCTGATAAAAAAAATTGATTTTATTAAGTCTATTAAGATTTGCTCTATCTAAAATCAAATTGCTAGATTTCTATAATCACGTAGCCAATGGAATAGACTAGTGCAGTAGTGCCATTAGATATTGGCCGAACATTTCTTAACTCATTTTTTTTTCTACTAATTTTTTGAAAAATTGTTGAGAAAAACATCGTAACTGAATAAATTTTTAGAATATTTTATGATTCTTTTTCCTAGTGACAACTGACAAATAGTTATTATTCAGAATTCTCCTAGAGACCACCAAGGTGACCGGCAGAAACAAAAGGAGTAAAAAATCTTTAGCATAATTGTAAGAATATTTTCTAAACTATGGAACAAAATCTTTAAGAATTTAAGTGGAATATACCTAGCATTCTTTTTTTCTCTATACTGTATAAAAATTTCGATCACATCATAACAAAATCATTTACAAAGCAAGACACTATTAGATTTCTCTAAACACAAAATCAAAATGAAGTTAAACTGACACACCTTGTATATAATGTTATTTATATAGTATATCTAGCTAGAAGAATCAGCTCTACATTAGATTAACGTAAATTTGTCACAAATTTCATCTTAACATTTTAATCTCATCACTTTTAACTTTCGGTTCTAATTTGGCTCTATCAAACTTAAATTGAGTTAATTTAAACTTTATACAAATCTTAATAACAAACAAACTATTATAATAACCAAAATGGAGTGAATTAGTCAAACAACTCATGCAAGTTTGGGACATTTGGATACCAAACCCAAGATTCTGTATAGTCTCTTTGAATTCAAACCATTTTTTTAAAAATTTACGTATTGTCAATGTTTTTCGTTTATTTATCTTAATTAATGGACTACAATCAAGGTACCATACAAAAAAATTACCAATATTATGATAAATATAAAGTTTAAGCTTAATTTGATATTTTAATAAATATGATAAATATTGAACATACAAAAAAAATTTACTAAAAGTAATTAAAAAAAAGTTTTAAAATATTTATATGAGATGACAGTTTAAATGTAATGAATATGATAAATTATAATATTTAATACAGATAACGGGTTCATATTATATTATGTGATTATTTAAAAACTCATAAAACATATCAAAATATTATTTTAACATATAGAAATATTCAAAAAATTGTATAAATAAATTTTAATTCGTGCTATATATAGCACATGTTTGGCAAGGGATTAGACTAGTGCCATGGGCCGAACATTTCTTTATAACTCTTTTATTTTTTAATTAATTTTTTGATGGATTAAAATTAAAATAGATATTTTCAGTTAATATATATGTCTAATTTTGGGAAAACATCGTAACTTGAATAAATTATATTTTGTAATTTGTAAATAGATTTGTTGTTATTTTTTACAAATAATAATTATTCTTTCACTCAAATCAGCCTGATCTCGTATTCAAATATATTTAGAATAATTCCAAGAATATTATATCTTCTTTTTTTTTTTGAAACATTTCTAAAAATATTTTATAAACAAACTTCCGTTGGAATAAAATTTTTAACAGGAATTTAACTAGAATATACCTTGCATTCTTGTTTCTCTATATAAACAATTCTAAGAACATCACAACAACATCATTTACAAAGCTAGTCACTATTAAATTTCTTTAACTCAAAATCAAAATGAAGTTAAATCGTTTAACACTCTTTTGCTATGCGGTCTTGTTGCTAAGTATCTTTGCCGTGAGCCACGCCGGAGTCACCAGTAGCTATGTCAGAGTATCTGAACCATCCGAAGAAATGCCACTCGAAACCTTTCCTCCTCCCGCCGGTTTGAACGCTCCAGAACAAGTTAATCTCAATTTCTCTTTATAAAATCACTTTGCACATTTTCTATCTCTGGTACTTAATTAGCGTTCACTCTTGCTCCTTTCTCAGGTTCACATAACACAAGGAGATCACTCTGGCCGAGGTATGATTATCTCGTGGGTAACTCCTTTAAACGTGGACGATGGTTCTAATATCGTTAGATATTGGAACGCTGATACTGATGGTAGTGAAAAGATGAGTGCTGTAGCGTCAACGTCTACCTATAGATACTACGACTACACATCTGGTTATCTTCACCACGCCACCATTAAAGGGCTTGAGGTTTGTACATTTACTTGGCCTTGTCCTCCAAGTTATCAATCTAGTTAAATAGGGTTCTTAAATATACTAACTATTTTGTGTGTTTGTGTGTGTGCAGTATGATACTAAGTATTTCTACGAGCTTGGAACTGGTCGCTCCATTAGACAATTCAACTTCATGACTCCACCAAAAGTTGGTCCAGATGTTGCTTACACATTCGGTGTCATAGGTAACCCATATATAGATTCACACTTTCAAAAACGAATTTTGAGGTTTTGTATCTAACTTCGTTAATCTTAACTATTTTACATTTATAGGTGATCTTGGACAAACCTATGCCTCCAATCAGACATTGTACAATTACATGTCGAACCCAAAAGGCCAAGCGGTGCTTTTTGCCGGAGACTTGTCTTACGCTGATGATCATCCTAACCACGACCAAAGAAAATGGGATTCATACGGCCGGTTTGTGGAACCAAGCGCCGCGTACCAGCCTTGGATCTGGGCCGCAGGGAACCACGAGATTGATTACGCCCAGAGTTTAGTAAGTTCCTATCTATTTATATTTTTCCATAATTAAAGAACACACATTTTTAGTTTTAGAGTTAAAACATTGAATTGCACGCAGGGCGAGACACAACCCTTCAAGCCGTACATGAACCGCTACCATGTTCCCTACAGAGCCTCACAGAGTACTTCTCCGCTTTGGTACTCCATCAAACGAGCCTCCGCTTACATCATCGTACTCTCCTCATACTCAGCCTATGGTACGATCTAAGACTAGAACTCTACTACATTTTGATCTATATCAGATTAATGTTAATGTTTTCGTGTGTACTATAGACAAGTACACTCCTCAGAACTCGTGGCTCCAGGATGAGCTCAAGAAAGTTAACCGATCAGAGACTCCCTGGTTGATTGTTCTTGTCCATGCGCCGTGGTACAATAGCAACAATTATCACTACATGGAAGGTGAGAGCATGAGAGTTACGTTCGAGCCATGGTTCGTCGAAAACAAAGTCGATATCGTCTTTGCTGGTCATGTCCATGCCTATGAGCGGTCAGAGCGTGTCTCCAACATTAAGTACAATATTACTGATGGAATGAGTACTCCGGTGAAAGATCAATCTGCACCCGTTTACATCACCATTGGAGATGGAGGCAACATAGAAGGAATTGCTAACAGGTTTCTCTTTAGATAATATTGTATATATAGTGACCTTGATTAAAGCTTTTGTATCTTTCTTGTTTGATTAAGATGCTCTATTTTTCATGCAGTTACACGGAGCCGCAACCAAGTTATTCTGCCTTTAGGGAGGCCAGTTTCGGACACGCCATGCTTGAGATAAAGAACAGGACTCATGCCCATTACACTTGGCATAGGAACAAAGATGACGAGCCTATTATTGCCGATGCTATTTGGTTGAAGAACAGATACTACTTGCCGGAGGAGGAGACAACTTAGGGTTGGTTTATGTTCTTTCATGAATAAGACTAGTTAATGTTTTAGTGTTCTTTGAACATTGGTAGGTTTTGCTTAGTTTTCCTTTTTAAGTTTTGTTGAGATTCTAATGGATTTGATTTAGCCAAAGAATGAAAATCATTTCTGTTTTAAGAATTCCACTATCCTATCCTATACATCATTTCACTACAATATTTCAGTTATAATTGAATAAATAACTTTTTAAAAAATCTTATTAAGGAGATTCCAAATAACCTATTAAGAACAGTTCTGATATTTTTGTTCAAAATGCATCTGAAAATCAAAGTGGATAACACTTTAGTTCGGTCATACATACATAGATTACAGAAGTTCGTTGGAGATCTCCTGATATCCCTCTAGGTTTCAGAATTTAGAAAAAAAAATAAAGATTAATTACAAAAATACATAAATATATCAAGAATATAATAAGAAAAACAAAAAGACTCGAGAATCGATCAACAAATTTGAGAACGAAATTGATATCTTCTCGGGCGTTATCCTTCTCTGATCACTCCATTCTGTTTTTTGTTTATACACACAAATTATTAATTTCCACAGTTTGTGTTTGATTAACTAACACACAACAAAATATATTTTTCAATTAAGATGAGTTATATTTAAAACAGTTTTGAATTTTTTTTGCAGGACTATTCCAATTTCCTCGCTCAAACAGTTTTTCTTTTTATCGTGGGTTAAATTTAAATTTAAAACAGTTCAACTCAAAAACTAGATGAAACGAAAAATGAATGATGAAGAATATTTCGTCCATATTTTCATAAAGCAGTTAGAGATATTAAAAACAATTTGAATACATCTTCCACTAAAAAGTTAACAGTTTGAAGTTACATATTATGATTTTTTCTTTATCATATTTAACCGACAACGATTAAAGTTATCAATAGCATAACGTAGGTGGCGCTTTGTTCCCTTGAATAGCCACACTACATTTTTTTTTTTTTTTGTCACAACGCCACACTACATATAGTATTATACAAATTAGAGTAACATGCTTCTTTTATTTCTCCGTACGTCCCCTATTAATTTAAAATGGTTGTGCATATAGGATTTGAGTTTACTATGTACACTTTTTTTAACCGCAACAGTAAGAGATTAATTGCTTATGCTACAACACTTACAAACAAATAATTACCAAAAATGTGAAAATTGACCAATATCGGGGACTGGTAGAAAGTAAAAAAAGTAAAACCAACATAAATATTTCTTCGCCTGTTTTGTAAAATTTGCATTGTATAGAGTAAATTTTTTATTTTGAAGCTTCAGATTCTAAAATTTAAATAGTTTTTGTCTTATCATTAAAATTTAAGCGCAATGAAATTTTCGAATGTAAATGATTGCATGTGCTTGCACATATGTCGTATGGAATTTAAAACAAAAGAAACCTAAATTTTCGACAAGTTGTGAACTATTTGTCGTAAGAAATCGAAGATTACCTTAACTAAAATCTTTATGCGAATATAATTTAATCAGCAGAGCATAGGATGATGTACATTAATATATGACCTTGGGACACAACCCATGTGCGATTTCTCCGGTTAAATCACTGCCACATGGCAAGCTATGGTCCGTGAGACGAGTACTAGTAATGAACCGAGAGAAAGAGATAAAGATGAGGTAGAGATAAAGGGAGAAATTAATGTCCTTTTATTGATTTCGTTTGCGCAACAGCTATGAAAACACACAATATGATCGGAGAGGATTTGAGCTAGGTTTTAAGAAGACCATTCAAAGAAGACAAAAAGGCGACGTGGCCGGAGTTATCAAAAGCTCAAGACTTCATGGTAACTAGGGTTTGTGAATTATGGATATTGTAAACTCTAGATTAGGGTTTAGAGGAGGAGCTAGCTAGGTCAAAGTTTAAAATGGCTGGGATAGGGTCATCAAGAAACAACGAAGAAGACAATCAACAAAAGGCAAACTGGGTTTGGTACAGAAACACAAATAACCCAAGCACGAGCCACCACACCAATCAGATATGGCAGCAACCAAGCCTCGATCTATATCCGGGTCAGATCAACGTCTGTGATTTGACCACGTCATCAAGATCCCTAACCATAAGCTGTCAAGACTGTGGAAACCAAGCCAAGAAAGGGTGCACGCACGGGAGGTGTAGAACTTGCTGCAAGAGCCACGGGCTCGACTGTCCCACTCACGTGAGGAGCACTTGGATCCCCATCGCCAAACGCCGGGAACGGCAGCAGCAGATACAGACGCCAACCTCCAATCCAATCACCGGTGGAGACCGAGTTGAGAACATCCCGAATACTTTAAACTCATCAGGTTTGTTTTCAGTTTTGCATTGTTGTTTCATATTGATATATATATATATATATTTTGTGGTTTCTTTTTAGTAATTAAAAATATGAAATTTTACCTTTATGTTTATAAGACAATAATGCATCACTTTTTCTTTGATCAAATATCATTGTAGATATTGCACGTATAGTCCAAGAAATTAAATACAGAAATTCTATTTCAAAATGATGAAAAATGTTTATTTGATGTAAAAAGTAAAATTAAGGTTTGTGTTTGGGACAATCAAAACATTGTGCTCTTGTTAGGATTTGATATATGTTTTGTCGTGAAGTGTTAGCACTAGCCACTAAATGGTGTGTAATTTGCTTGGGTTAGAGATGGGAGATGCAACATTTCCAGATGAAGTGACATCGGATGCACTTTTCCGGTGCGTTAGAATGAGTGGTACCGATGATGGAGATTGCGAATATGCATATCAGACGACGGTAGGCATAGCTGGTCATCAGTTCAAGGGCATTCTGTATAATCAAGGCCCGGATAAAACGATTACGCCTGGTACACAATTCTATGAAAACCCACCAAGATCTTAATTGTAACATCTACTTTTCAAACTCCTTTAATTTTTTTTTTTGGGTATGCAATGTATTTGTTTTGAAAGAGATCTATATGACTATTATTCAAGATTATCTAAAACTCAATACGTAAAAAATGGAGTAACATGGATACATGACTATTAGATAAGAAGAGTTTCTTGTACATATTCGTAGTAAATATTCCTGCAAATAAGAATGTCAACTGTGCAACCATAGTAACAGTTTTGTGAAGAACAAAATATATAATTTGTTTTTTCATATAGATAAATTAAATATGAAAAAGACTACTCATGACACGTGATTTTTGTTAGTTGTGTAACGTGCCTATGCATGATTAGGGATCGTCTATAGCAGTAAATTCCAATAAATGAGTTTGATGATGGTTATTGGCTACTCTGGCATCCCTGTACGGATGTATAATGTATTAGTATTTAGTCTAGCCCTTGAGTCGTTCGAAGCTGTCGAAGCGCAAGTTTTATACCATTTGAAATGCATATTTCAAAAAGCTACCGAGACATATTACGTAGACCAACATTGAAAACCTAAACATTGACGGAATCTTTTTGCTTCACCACTGAGAGTATAAAACATATGTTTATAGAATTTTGTATGGGTAGAGTTTTAGATCTAAGACAAGCCACAAAACTACTCGATCCCCATCTTGTTTACTACTAGTTACAGGACTCTTTAATAATTGGGGATTCACAGCTTAGTTTAAAAAAAAAAAAAAAAATCCTATTTTTTTATTAAATTTATCCACCCACTTTCCAACTTCTCTGTACTTAAACACAACTCCAACCTAAAACGTTACGATCATCTCTTTTTCCAAAAAAAAAAAGAAAACGTTACGATCATCTCCACTCCACTTTTTGGCCTACACATTTTGTTTACATATCAACCAATTATATAGATTTCCAAATTTGAAGTTATTTCATTACCTTTTTCTTTCTTAAAATGGAAACTATTTTTCTTGAATACTCTCAATCGTAAGCATCTCATAAAAAGAATCCATAATAAAAACAAACATAACCATGCATGGCAGTCGTAAATAAATGTAAAACAGTCTTTAAATGTGTTTGATTAATGTTGACCTTTCGTTGACTTTTTATCACAACCGCGAAACCAACAACCACCGCCGTTTCCGGGACCCCATACTCTGTTGCTATCTCCTCCCCACCCCCATCCTCCTCCGCCTCCTCCTCCATATCCACCGCCCCATCCACGGCCATATCCATATCCATCTCCTACGCCTCCCCCACCGCCTCCTCCACCGCCACCTCCTCCACCACCGCCACCAGGTCCACCACCACCACCGCCGCCGCCACCTCCACCTCCACCACCTCCAGTTCCAGGGCTAGGTTCACCTCCTATACCTATACCAATACCAATACCGACACCGTCACCATTAACATCACCACCACCGTTGTTCCTATCATCTCTTTTCTTCTTTTTATGGTCATTGCAATCTTCTTTTCCACCATTGTCACCTTGTCCTTTCCCATCTCCTTTGCCATTTTCTCTTCCCCGGCCTCTTCCTCCTCCTTCACGACCGCCTCTTCCACCATCACCCGGACTTCCTCCTGTTCCATTACAACCTCTACAGCTTCCATCTTCACCTCTACAATCTCCACAGTCTCTTTCTCTTCCTCCGCAGTTTACGCAACCTCCTTCTTCTACGTTACCTTCTTGCACTCTTCGCGCTTTGTTATGTCCACTTTCAAACGTCATGTTGGGACCCAAAACGGTAGACTGATCACTACTATTAAAGAATCTCTTAGAGGGTCCATATCTCAACCCGTGAACAGAGCTTGAGCTAAGTAGCAACAACACCGCACCAGACACTAACAAGAACACCACAAAGCTTATGATTCTGACCAATATCTCCATCGAGATTTTTCTCTATTATAAGGTCCTCTCGATTACCCTCCTTTTATAGTCTTCTAGACCCAATTCAAGACCACATAATAATCAAATTTGAGCTTACCACATGAACATGCATTACCCATATGACCAACCTACCATCATTTTTTGTTTTTTTTCAATTTCTGGCAACTAAAGACTACAAAAAGGAGATGAGGCTGTAGAAAAGTAAGAAATATTGCGTCACGCCCAAGGACCTTGTTCTCGACTCATATTCTCATACCAAAACTCTGATTATTATAAAATTTTCGTAATCTTATTCTTCTTAGCCAACACCAATATCATGCGTACTTCTACAAAATTTTGTATATACGTACTTCAACAAATTTGGATGGTTTCTTGCTTCACATATTTTGTGATACTACAATTTTTTTTTTTTAAAAGAAGAGAAATCAAACCACTTCTCCAAATTAGTCATGTAGAATTCACGCTATCTGGAACGATAGTTTCAAACTTAATTAAGATTCTCGTATATTTAAGACATGTTGGAAACTTTGAGCCAATACTGAATTGTCTTCACAAAACTATCAATATCAAAATGAATCAGAGATAGCAAAGCCTTTCCACATAGTAGAATCAAAACAGATTACAGAAACTTTGAAAACTGGATATAGAAGAAGAGGACAACAACAACATCAACAGGCCATCCTTCAAGTATTTCTCCATCCTCCTGCATCATGGTTCAATACAATATCCACAGTTAGTGACACAACGCATTATCTTATCAAAAGATTTAAGTAGCTAAGAGAAGATTCATGAAACTTACATATCTTGTTGAAGGCAACAATGTCACAGCTCTGGACATATTCATTGATAGGTTCAACAGTGAGTTGCTCTTCGATCATGGTGTCGATAGACACAAGGTCATCAACAATGGTGCACATGATCTGCAACTTCTTGATACCGTAACCAACTGGGACAAGCTTTGATGCTCCCCAAAACAATCCTTCCATCTGAATGGATCTTACAGCTTCCTCTAGCTTCTTCATGTCAGTCTCATCATCCCACGGCTTGATATCAATCAACACTGATGACTTTCCAGCTAACAGAAGTTAAGAAAAAAAGCAGATGAGAAACCCAATACATCTCCATATCGTTAAAACTACAGAATGTAAGACACAAAACAAATACCTACATTCCTTCTTCTTTGTAGATGCCTTCACAGAAGCTGCCCTCTCTTCAGCAGCTTTCTTCTCCTCTTCTGTCTCCTCCCCGAAAAGGTCAACATCATCATCATCTTCTTCCTCAGCAGCAGCCTAGAATTACACATATACATATGAATCTCCCTGATATACAAAGAGAACATTATGAGATCCCATAGAAAGAATCAAGATTTACCTTAGACTCAGCTGCAGGGGGGGTAGCAACGGCCTCTTCTGTGATAGGTGATTGTCCCTCAACAACAACACCACTTCCTTCAGCAGAGACACCACTGTAAATAGAGACAATTTATAAGACAATAACATTAGAACAAGCAAAAACTATTGATCCCTATATAAACTGGTAATTGGTAAACAATAAAAGGCAAGGCAATGGAGCTTACGAGATCCTCAAGAGGGCATCGATGTGGTGGAACCAACGAGATACATTGACATACTCTGAAGTTGGGGGCTTTGAAAGAGCTGTAAAGACAGTGATATCATCCTTTGAAGCTTGGTACCTATAAACATACACACACAGAGGAAACCAATTAGGATCTGTACAAAGCTTATGGTGCTCTGCTCAATTTTAATAAGCCAAAAAAGGGGAAAACAAATTCTAACCCAGTGATGTAACTGCGAGTAAGAAGATGCTCATCGAGCTTCTTCAATCCAGCGTCAGAGCTAAGGTTGGGGAAGGCCACCATTGTTTCTAAAGCTCGAAACTTTTAACTGATACAAAGCAGAGAGATCAGATCAGATCAAAATCAGCTAAAAAACCCCAAACGAGGCATAAAAAACGAAACTTTATCTTGCTAAAAACCAGATCAAAACAATCGAAAACACAAAGGATCGAATTCACATAAACATTGACAAGGACGCTGCTGCTAATCAAATAGATTTAGTTATATAAACATGGAAGATTGGATTTCTAATCAAAAACTGTTACGAGTTCTATATCAAAGGTGTATGCTTTGAGGTCGAAACAAACCCTAATGGGAGGAGAAAGAACAAGTTGAAACAAACCTGTAGTGTGTAGCAAAGAGGAGAGCCGACTTGAAGAGGAAAACAGGAAAAGCGAGAGATGCAGAGGAAGATAAGAATGGCGTAGGTGTTGATAATAATATGTAACCCTCTCTAGATTTTTGTGTTATGGGCCGCAGTTGGGCCTAATTCCTTTTTATGTGTTTAGTTCTCGATCCATTCCGATTTAGTGGTTAGCTTTTTCCTTTTGTGTGGTGCGACACCGAATTGGAAAAAATACAAAAGAACGATTTGGGCAGATAAAGCAGTATAAATATGGTTAGTGCAAAATAAAAGTTAAATGTATGCTTCCTTTTTTCCCTATCAAGTGTCAAATTTATTGTTCTTGAAACACTAAATTGAGAAATGTATGATACTGGAATGAAACTATTAACAAAAATGTATGCTCACTAGATGTACTTGGTTGTCCAACAACAAATTATCATAGGAACGTCGAAGAAAGGGGCCCAAATCATGCCAAAAAAGTTGGTCTCAAATAGAAAATACTCAACTAACATTTAGTTGATTTATAGAGCTTGTACTTTCATGTACGCACGCCCTTAAATTACTTTATCAAAATGTGCCCCTCTATTTTATTTTGGTTATGATCATCGCATGCAATTTCTTAACGATGAGTTGGATTACAATATTAGAAAACGAGGATCCTTCCTAGTTTGTTAGGTTACTGTTACATTTATTTTCAATATTGTGCGTTTCTCCAAAACGGTATACAAGTAAATAACCGAAACTCAGAAGTAAAAATTAAAATGTTTTCACTCGTAAGGTCATCGTATTTGATAAAAATTATTATGTCTAACGATGGACCAATAATCTATATACATAATCTAGTGCAACATTATTGTACATATCCAACGAAAAAGTTCTTCATTTTGTAAAAGTCAAGTCGTTATTTTATTAAGAAAAGTCCACTCTTCGAAGTTTATTTATTTATTTTTGTAAATGTCATATATAAAAACAACAATCGATAGATAAGGCCCCAGTTTATCACTATAAAAACTAGCCTTAGCCTATAATATCACATCACCTCAAAAATTAAGTGAAAAAAACTAACAATGGAGTCCTTATTATCACAAACACAAGTACTATATCCCACAACGATGGCTCTTCTCACCGTCTCTCTTCTCGTCCTAGTTTACCTCATCCCGCGATGGTGTAAACCGCTCTACCCTCCCGGTCCGAAAGGTCTTCCCATAATTGGAAACATGCTCATGATGGACCAACTTTCACACCATGGTCTAGCCAAGCTGGCCGAAACATACGGGGGCTTGTTCCACCTAAGAATGGGATTTCGTCACGTGTTTGCCATCACATCACCTGACCTGGCCCGACAAGTTCTTCAAGTCCAAGACATCAGCTTCTCAAATCGGCCTGTGACAATAGCCATAAATTACTTAACTTACGACTTAGCTGACATGGCTTTTGCTCCTTACGGACCTTTTTGGAGACAAATGAGGAAAGTATGCGTCATGAAGGTGTTTAGCCGTAGACGAGCTGAGTCATGGGCCTCCGTCCGCGACGAAGTAAATAATATGGTCCGGTCTTTGTCTAGCAACGTCGGTAAACCCGTCAACGTTGGAGAGCTCATTTTTACGTTGACAAGAAACATAACGTACCGAGCCGCGTTTGGTGCCGCATGCGAGACGGAACAATACGAGTTCATAAGGATCTTGCAAGAGTTCTCAAAGCTATTTGGAGCATTCAACGTCGCAGACTTCATACCGTTCCTAGGCTGGTTCGATCTGCATGGGATAAACAAGAGGCTCGTGAAGGCCCGTAACGATCTCGACGGGTTCATTGATGAAGTTATCGATGCGCATATGAAGAAGAGGGAGACTGTAAACGATGATCAAGATACCGATATGGTGGATGATCTACTTGCGTTTTACAGCAAAGAAGAAAATTTAGTGAGCAAGGATTCATCAACTAATCGTAACAAGAGCTCCGTAAAACTTACACGTGATAATATCAAAGCGCTCGTCATGGTAATCGCAACACGTTATAATTTATTTTCATTTACATATTTCATACTAATCATTCTTTTTTGTTTTGTTTTGTCAACTCTTAATTATCATTTAAAGGTAATCTGAATTATACAAAATATG
Source organism: Camelina sativa (assembly GCF_030686135.1). Lineage (NCBI taxonomy): Eukaryota > Viridiplantae > Streptophyta > Magnoliopsida > Brassicales > Brassicaceae > Camelina > Camelina sativa. The sequence goes on along the minus strand of NC_141880.1, from coordinate 23,990,102 downwards.
CACGCATACATATAAATATATAATATCTTAGCATGGTTAAATTCAAGAATTAAAACACATTAGTCCTATATATTTAAACATTTATTTGTACTCGAAGGATGTTATGTTTGGAGGAACGGAGACGATGGCGTCGGGGATAGAGTGGGCCTTGACGGAGCTCTTACGTTACCGAAACGAACTCAAACGGCTCCACCAAGAACTTGCGGAAGTCGTGGGTCTTGACCAGCGCGTGGATGAGATGCACCTCGAGAAACTAACTTTCCTCAAATGCACACTCAAAGAAACCATGAGGCTCCACCCACCGATCCCACTCATCCTCCACGAGGCCATTGAGGACACGAAGCTCCAAGGCTTCTCTGTGCCCAAAGGCTCGCGATTGATTATCAACGCATTCGCCATCGCGCGTGACCTGAAACTATGGGTTGAACCTGAAGCGTTTAAGCCTTCGAGGTTTATGGAACCGGGTATGCCTGATTTCATGGGGACTAACTTTGAGTTTATACCGTTCGGGTCAGGTCGGAGATCGTGTCCAGGGAGTTGCCCGATGGGATGACACCGGGTGAGCTTGACATGAAACTGTGTCCAGGGAGGTCGCTGTGGCTAACATCATTCACAGTTTCACGTGGCAGTTGCCCGATGGGATGACACCGGGTGAGCTTGACATGAGCGACGTCATGGGTCTCACCGCTCCCAGAGCCACACGCCTCATTGCGGTGCCTAACAGGCGCCTCACTTGCCTTTTCAACTAACTTTTCAATGTGCATCAGTTTTGTTTTTATGTTAAATCTTGTTTTTATCTTCTTTTTCTGGTTGTGTCTACCTCAAATAATTACTGAAAGTAAGTCAATCACAATAAAAAAAATATATTGAAAAATGGGAGATGCTGTTTAGTTTTGCTTGACACTGAATCTGGAAAACGGGATATGGTCCTAATAATAAATGTCGTGTCTAGTTAGAGAGAGTTTCGGAAGACGGGGTAAGAGTTGTCGAGTTCGAGTCTTTCCAAGATTTGTTGAGTTTTCCATAGGTAAGATGAGTGACCTTCTACCATATCTGTTACATCAACCTGCAATGTTGGGAGTTATTCGATAGGTAATGATGAATATGATGATGATTAGTCTGATTATTTCCTTCACATCACTTGACATGAACATAAAATATATAACACAAGGAGAGAAAATGAGATACTTACATCCTCGATCCCTGGGATACAGACTGGTTGGATTCCAGCTAATCCTTGGGACAACAGACTGCAGAGATTAAGAAGAGAAACAGGTTTTCATTTTTGCAGTTTAAAACTGGGAATTGAAAAACAATTCAACATACAGTACCTTGCACGGAAGGCAACTCCGAGAGTCCAATCATTTGTGGCGTAAACATTAATGAATCTTCCAGCCACCATCTGATAACCAACCAAAAGACTTATTTGTTGCCTAGACTGTGACATCAATTGTTCATAATGTAAGGGAACACTCATAAAGAAAGTTTATTACCTTTCTTACGTCCCGCCAGTTCTCGTTCTTGATTGAAATTGGTGCTCCAAGAAGAACAAGTCTTTCCACAATTTCAGCTACCGTGAAAAATGTGTTAAGACGAGAATCAATTGTCAATTCTAAAGAAAGATAAATATGAGTGGGAGAATATACCATTCTTTTCAGTCTCGGCCAGAGTCTGGAGGCACTTAAAGACGACACGTGCACCAAGCGAAAAACCAACGAGAGTCACAGGTCTAAATTCCTCACAAGTTTTCCGAAGTGCAAAAATCAACATGCTGATGTAAAATTCTAATTGTATAACTTCCTATCATAAAGATCTGATGGAATTTATCCAATAACTATACCTATTTCCTTGCAACCCTTTTCGAAGCGCTTCAGCCAGAAGTTTTCCTACTTTGTCTGACCTGAAAGAAAAATAATAGCCATAAACTTTAAGTAGCAATAATGGTTTCATCACATTTGGTATTTCAGTATCATTACAGATTTTCTTTTTTACCTGTCAATAGCAATACTCCATTTACTATCTATGAAATCAGCAGCTACAAGGATTGTTGCCGGCCATACCATAGCTGCTAAAAGCGAGTTTAGTACAGTGTGCATGGCACCTTGTCTCATCAACTCCATAGCAACTCCTGCAACAATTTCATGTCGATGTTACTATCTATTCTTAATGCAACAACAAAAAGATAAATTTACATGGTTAAGCGTAAATGGATAAAAACTATATGATATTACTTGAAGTAAGCCAATCCTGAATTGCAGTGCTCACTGCTATAATATTCTTGGATTCCCATTGCACCGTATACCTAAGAAGCAATTATAGCAAAACATATGAATTTTACGAATCATAGTCACAAAAAAAATTGCACACGAGAACAACTCGTGTTAATACCTTTCCAAGTTGCTGGTTAACCCTTCCCATGGTTTTACAAAGTCTTCTTCCTTTAACACAAAGCCAGCCACTAAGATCTCCACTGCTAACCGCTATTACACCAAAAAAACAAAAAAAGAAGAAGAAGGACGTCATCCTCAAAATTGGATTAATGCAGAGCAAAGAGCTTTTAATATGAAGCACAGACAATAGTCAAATTTTTCCCAATGCAAAACTAGCAGCAGCAGGAAATTAAAACTAACTCCTTGATTATGATTTTCTCCAATAGCTTTAAATTCAAACTCCTCAATGTCCCCAGTTCTCCTAGCCATCTTAGTCCCTGTGAGCCCAGCTCCAGCAGCTATTCATAAACACACATAAAAACTATACAATTATCATCATTTCCATCCATGTTTTTACTTAAACGAAGCTAAAATTGAGGTCTATTTACCTCCAAAAGATGCTGCGACAGCAACAGAACCAGCAACAGTTCCGGCAGCCTCAGCAGCTGCAGCAAACCCACTGGCTCCAATTACCGGAATGATCGTGCCTAGTGTTGGTGCCAATGCACCGAACCCTGCAGCTATTGCTGGAGCAGCCAATCCTATTTCATATAATAAGTAATAATAAAAGGTGAAGAATAAGCATTTTCCAAATCCAAAGTCTTAATTTCCAAAACGTGGGAAGGGACTCTAACAGTTAGAATACATCATACCACCAGTGATGGCCATCAAAGTCCCCCCTGTTAAAGCAGCCGCTCCAACAGTGCCTCCACGCTTCCATTTAGCCCATTCACTATTTGGTGACAGAGACTCTTCTTCCTTATTTCCACTTGACTGTTGTAATGCCATGGCAGAGCATGCAGACATTGTCTCAACTGCTTCCTAGAAAATACAAAAATAGTTTCTCAGCACAATGGAAATGCGCAAATAAGTTCCCATAACCAACATCTTTAGTACCTAAATCCCCAACAAGATAGCTATCATAAAGCAATGAGGTTACTATGTATGGTAGCATGATTTGAAAAAAAAGTGAAGCAATCAAACCATTTTAATCCACTGAAAGTCAAACCAAGTGGCAAGTAACCGCAGAGCAACATGATGACGCGCATCATAGCCTTTCCTAGTTCTTGTACATGTCTCATTCTCCTCATATTTATCTGCCAAGCAAGCAGAAAGAAGCTCGTAAAGAACATTAATCTTCCTCTCATGGCTAAGCAATGCTACTTCCTCAACAGGTTTCTTCTCTTGTTCAACAAACCCCGGACTGTGACCTGCATCTCTCTTTCCATCCTCTCCATGACTATCTGTTTCCTTAACCTCAGCGTCAGACTGTGCCTCGGGAACAAAATACTTCTCACGGCATTCGTTTTCGAATTCAACATGTTTCTCCATCTTAGCTTCCACAGATACAGAGCTGCTTCGAATGTTTTGATCCATAGCTTCAGCAGCTTTAGCTAAAGCGGTCTCTTTCTCCACCATTTCGCTAGAATCATCATCATCACTCACATCCTCTGAGAGTAACTTGATGAACTACGATAAACCAAATTGTAGCATCCAATCAAAAGAAGCTCATCAACACATGTTCCATGAAAGGAAGGGAAATTAGATTAGTCATACCGCACCGATGTGATCCTTAGACTGAGAAGAAGCAGCTATCTCCTCAAGGCCATGCCAAGCTGATGTATCAATCTGAAGACATCTGAAACCAAATTAACAGATACAGCTCAATACTGTATACATCACACACAGACGCATATGAACATTTCTAATTTCATTGTGATCATACCTGAAAACGGGTCGGAGGAGGCCGGAAACTTCGTGGACCCAGAGATCCGCGTCATCGGAGATAGGAATATCACCGTCGCTGCTGATTGGCTCTCCGTCGTCTCCGTCGTGGTCTGTGGTGGCAGGGATTCCGAGTGGCTTAGTCTGGCTGATCTGCGCTTGGTTGAGCGCGATCGCAAACAATGCGCTCGCCGCGTATCTCTGCGACGGCGTCATTTTCGACGTAGCTTCCACCATTAGATCAACAACAAACGAAATCGAAGAAACAACAAAAATTTTACAAATCCAAATACGATCAATTGAGTTCGTCTCATTATTCCAAAAAACAACAAAGTAGAAAAAACTCGAGCCTACACTTGTCACTTTGTCAAGACATAAAAGATTTGAAAACATTCAAATATATAAGAATGAAACGTTGCACTATCATTGTCATATATATGGAATAATATAAGCTCATGACCCCTACAATGTTTTTGATTACGTACATCCCCATGGACAACCATTTTTATACTTCTTCTTCCTAAAGTACAAACAATGTAAAAATACACAAGTTGGGTATGTCTCTGTGCAAATCTTAACACAGGACAACGTTTACAACACCTAAATACTGAGAGAAAAAAAAACAATGGTGGTGGGTGCAGCCAAAAATACCGAGAAGAAACACATTTTGTATCATATATATCTTCGTCATATGCACCACTCTCTTTTTTGTTTCATTCTTGCTGATGATGATGATGATTTTGCCATTTATTTATGTTCTGTAATAATCCTGCAAAAAAAGAGAAAAAAAAGAGGGTATAGTCCACCATCGATCAGACGACGACTCTAGGACACTGGAGATGATCTATGGTAGCCTGTGCCCGTGATTATGATGATTTCTCTCTATGTGAAACCGAGCCCATCGAGCTAAAAATGCACGGCGCTGTTAGATCGTGAATGCATTTGCAGATCGTTTGTGGAGGAGCTCATGGAGTCACCTTTGCTTACATCTAGTGCTGGGCTATGTCCTTCAGCCGGGCTGAAGCTATCGTTTACTGAGTGCCGGATTAATAATTCTTCTGGACCACGGAACGTTGAAGTTGGAGAAGGAAGACGTTTTTGAGACTCCATGGCTTCCACTTCTGCCAAAAGATCCGAGACTGATTCGTCACATTCGTCTGGTCCAGCCACAATCGGTTGCCAATCCGTGGAAGTAGATGCGAAGTTGAATTTGAAACTTGGACTAAAGAGATCTAAAAAGTCTATTTCTTGATTGTCTGGGAAAGACGCCAAACCCGAGTTAGAATCCCACACATTTGAAGCACTGCTTGGAGTTGCAGCATTCCAGTTCTGTCCACATGACTGGACCGTAGCCGTGACTTGTTGTTTCTCACCTGAGCCGCTTAGACTACCGTTTTGATTGCAAGCATGCATTGCTGCGTTGTTTCCATCTGGATCTGGTTGACCAGCACTCCATCTTTCATGTGCTGGCATAGAGCAGTTTGAGTTTCCCGGTAATGTAGAGAGCGAAAGTGAACAGCTTATAGGGCTTTGTACAAGCAGAGGACTTTCAACTTTTCTTTTGTTCCAGAGAGAGGCAGAACCAACGTTATCCCTTTCATTAGATAGAGAAAAGTCCAATGGCACGTTGAGGCTAAAGTTGTTTCCGCTTTTGTTACTCACATCCGAGCTCCTTGTGATGACACTGTTACTGCTAGAAATGACACTCTGGTCAGTACACACTGAGTTGGGGCTGAAGTCCAGCATTCTACTCTCTAGTTTAGGAACAGCCACAGACCTGTGTTGATCGTTAGCTATAGTAGTTTTCACTTCCTGCTTGGGGACAGAATGATTCTGTAGTAATCCTATTTTATGGAACTGCCCATTTAGTGCGTCGGTCAGAAGTATGGAGCTGTTTTGCTGTTCACCTAACCTCCATATTCTCAGCTCAGGTGGGAAATGCCCGCTTGAATTCCATTGTCGCAGGTTAAGTAAGGAAAATGGTCCGTGAATCTTCCCATCTGGATCTCCATATAACCATACCATATTCGTATCCAAGCCATCAATTGGCTTATTGGACACAGTGGCGCATGTTTCAGGTTTTACAACGGCATGGTTTCTGCTATTAGAACTGGAAGGTCTAACCTGACTAATGTGCACGTTCAATTGCTGTGACTCTCCTTCTTGATGATGTACAGATCCATTCAACCTATCTTGATACTGTTCAGACGTATTCAACCTATCACAGCTTCTACTAGCATCGACCTGGAAGGACATAGTTTCAGTGACTGCTCCGGCTGAGGTATCTGTAACTGGAGATCTCTCTTGATGGAGGAAGTGAGAATCAAGAAGCTTCAACATTTCAAAATGATCCACTCGCTCCTTGCCAAACAATTTCATAAGCTTAGCGTCACACGTTATTTCAGAAATCTGAGGAGAGGTTTGCAGATTAATCCGTCTCACATGCTCTAGCACGAGAGTTTGGACATCATACTTTGATAAGACTGAAGCATCACCGTTTTTCATATACCGCACAAAGTCCAGGAGCTCATCTGTTGCCCACGCAGTGGCACTAGTCAATGGTGGGAGTCTGTTATCCAAAGAAGGACCCAACTTAATCACAGAAGCAGTTTCCATCTTCCTTACTTTAGCGCGACTTACTTTCATAACCTCAGGAGAATTCCCATTTCCCTTTTCATGAACCCGACTAGTAGTTCTTCTCTTAGAAACAGTGGAAGAAGAAGATTTCCATGGATTTCTTGCTTTGGTAAGATCATCTAACGTTAACGATAGCTTTTCTTTAAGAGAAACCCAGTAAATCTTAAAAAGATACTCCCAGCTGCCTTGATCATCAAAATCGACCTGAACCTATAACAACAAGTAATACAATTAGCTTGAAGAAAAAAAGAAGCTCATTTCAAAACAAGAAAAGACCTCAATCAAGTTCCACAAAGAAACATTAATCTAGTGCTGATGAGTAAAAGGGAAAGCAACAAAATGTGGATATAGAATCTAGAATAGTAGTACCTTCTCTTTGGTAGGATCAGCTGCATTCTCAATAAGCAATATAGTCTTCATGCAGATACCACAGAATCCTTTGTTTTCCCGTACAACTACATACTCTGAGCTTCTAACGCACCTCTTACAAACTGAATACGGACAAGTATAACACATGTAGAAAGAATCCTTTTGACAAGCAGTACATATATGCCAACCTGAAAATAAAAACATCATCATCCTTTATTAATTCTCCAAAAAGAGTTCAAACACTCTGAACCATTTCCAAGAACATGAATGTTAACCAAAAAACTTACCACAATTCCATTTAGCTCTTGATCTGAAGAATGCTTCAGTACGCTTAACACAAGCTGGATGATAAGCTTTTGGACATCCCCTGGACAAATTAAGAAACCCTCAAATTACATCAGAAACAGCAAAATTTCTATTTTTAGAAGCACGAATCTACTCAATTGAGCTGAAGAGTAGTAGTAGTAGTAACTTCTCCCAAAAGCTCAAAAACACACTCACCTACGATCGCAGAGAACAAGACTACCACCGTCGAAGCAAACAAAACAAACATCTTCATCTTCTCTCCTCTTCCGCGAAACAGGAGACGAAGAAGCTTTACAACCCAAAGTCCTCGGGGGACGACCACGTCTAGTCGAACGACCAACGCTCTTCTGCTTCTTCAAACAATCCGAATCTTCTTCTTCATCTTCGTCGTCGTCTAGCTTCACATCCAAATCTACAGAGCCGCCACCACCACCACCACCAGAATCGAAGAAACCAGGAGGTTTAGCATCCAAATTCAGATCGGAAACACAATGATCGACTCTCATAAGATCGATTTCCGGCATCGGCTCTTCGTGACAGCCAAAGAACACTTCTCCACCTCCAAAAAATTCACAAATCGGAAAAGATCTGAGTTCTATAAAAAAGATCGGGGTACGGTGGTGGTGAAAGTAATCTTCGAATTAAAAAAGAGTTGTATAAAAAAAAAAAAGGAAGAAACCCTAGGGGTCGTATGAGAGAATTGGGGAATCGAAGAACGGAGGAGGGAGGTGGTGGTGGAGATGGTGGCGTGTAGGGAGAGAAGTCACAGTGGGCACATGTGATAAAAATAATATGGACTTACTCGCTTTCTCTTTCACTTTCTCTCTCTCTCTCGCCCAAACACAACACAACACTCCAGAAAGAAAAAAAAAAAAAAAAAAAGAGAAAGAGAAAGATGTGACAAGGCAGTGTTTGGTTGTCTGTCTCCTTTTTTTGACTTTCTAGAGATAGAGAGAGAGAGTTGTGAATGGAAAAAAAAAAAAAACATTTGTAAAAACGCCGATGCCACGTGGACAAAGTTGAGGGTAATGGGAACCACGCGCGTCTTTTTTTTTCTCATAATATTATTTTAATTAATTAATAGAGTTAGTGCTGTAGCGTAGGCTTCGTGTCTTAAGCTAACACGGACTTTTATGTTAATTTATTTTACTCTTTTTAGATATTTATTCTTTTTTTTTTATTACTATATAATAAAATTAGTGGACCAAAGCGAAAATGAAATTGAACTACTTTTTTTTTTCCTTTTTGTGGTGTTTATACATGTCGTGGTCGTAGTTTCTTGCTTTCGTTCTTCTTCATCTTAGCTACCTAACCATATATCTTATCTTTAATTTTTCATTTCGAGATCTTCTTCTATTCTTCTAAAGAGAGAGAGAAAAGAAAACAAAAAATTAAATTGGTTGACAAAACTTTTTATACTACAAAAACAAAATGTAGTGGACAGAAACGATCTCATTACTAAAGCTTTATTAAAAAGTTGCAATGATTTCTAGCAGGATAATGTTTTATAAAAACCTATATTAACTGATATTTTTAAGAATTTTTGTTTGCTATATAAAGAGGGTATCGAAAATAAAAATTGGTTAATAACAATGGATCTTTTTTTACCAATAGTACAAAAAACGACACTTGCGAAACTGGTCTACCAAGTCCAAGAGTCTTAAAAAAAAAAATCTACCAATATACTAATGCGTTCTGGTCTCTAGGGTTCTAGGGTAAGCTTTTTATATATTCTTCTTTATAGTTTTTTTTTTCCTATATAGTTAATGGTAAACTACTAAGCTTTTTTTTTTTTTTTTTTTGTTTTAAGCTACTAAACTTTACTTTTCTGTCTTTTGCATTACCACAAATCCATAGTAAAAATTGTTGGAAATAGATCTAGAAGGAGCTACTTTTAACCTTTTTACTTCTTACTTCCTTAAAGTGTTCTTACACACACAAAAAACATATTTATGCTACATCTTATCTTAACCTAGATAGCTTATCTTAATTGTTTCATTTCACCAACACAAAATACAACAACTAACCCGTTAACATATATATATGGGCCTTCATTAACTTCTGGCCCAAAGCCTTTTACTTATTTCTTCTTCTTCCTCCACGACACAACACTTCTACATCTCTGCTTCTTCTTCTTACGCTTCTTCCTCTTCTTCTTTTCTCCATCTTCTGATTCTTACACTTGATTCCTTGCAAAGGATTAATCAATGATGAGATTCCAACACTCCCTCTCTCATCTTATGATTAATCCCCAAAATTCTCAGATTCACATTTATGGGTTTGATCTCTACCACTTCTTGTCCAACTCGGTTGATGTCCTTAGTACCTGAACTTATACCTTTAACAACATCAGCGTAACTCACTGGTAAGTTCTCCTGCTCCCTCATCATCTTGATCCTCTCAGATTTGATCTCATTCACTATTTTGCCGGATCAGCTTATTGACTTAACCCCTCCATGGCTCTCGTCAATTTTTGCTGAGGTCTGAACCGTTCTCTTGTACTGCATGTACTCCTCTGAGTGATTCTGGGCATCGATCTTCTTCTTGTCCTTTGAATGAATCCCCTTGTCGAGATCTACAAAACTCACAAGTAATTTTCCTTTCTCCCTCATTATTTCATTCTTTACCTTATCAACCATGATTGAGTTTAACCCAGTTTCTGATTTGTTTCTCATCATGACAGGTCCCTTGTGCTTGTCATGTGGTTCTGCAATCCGAGTCTCCTTCTTCTGCATATTGGTCTCATAGCAAACCGAATCATCAATCTCCATCTCATGTGAGCTCTTCTTTTTTCGCTCCCTCTTTCCCTTATCTTTCATACCTGGAGTCTTCCTCTTGTTTTCTTTCTTATTTTCCCTTTGAATCCGATTCTTCTCCAGATTCTTTAGTTTCTTCTTCTCTCTCTTGAAATAATTCAACTCTTTCTCCTGCAGGTACCTGTCTGCAGCAACCTTCACACAATCTCCATCTCCCTCATCAGATGTGATGATCTCTGGTCCATACACTTCAGGTTTAATCCTTGATTCTCTCTGCTTTTCACTCATACATTGTTTGAGCTGGAGTGGGATTTGAGTCTTAGCCTTTTGGAGTTTCATGTGAGATGGGTCTTTTCCAGAGTCACCAACTTGAAACTCTCTCTTATCAATCTCTACTGCTTTTCCTTGTTCTGAATAAACCTTCAGTTGCTCTTCCTCAATTCGGTCATTTTTCAGTAAGGATTTTCTCAACTCTGCTTTCTCAACATCTCGAACCTCTCCAATGGCAGTGTGCAACCTTACATTTGTTTTCTTTGTATTCACGTGAGCAGCGTATTGGTCTAGCAGCTCAGCCATACTCGGTGAGTTATTCTTTCCTTGGTTCTCAGCTAAGCTGTTGTCTGCTAGTTCTTTTTCAGCTTCCAGCAATCGTTTGTGTTTCTCCACGTTCTGACTTATCGCCTTGGTTTCTTCAACCTTCTCTCTTTGTCTAGTGGTCGCAGGCTCTATACAACCAACTTCACCATCATTCTCTTTCATTGGATGTTCAACCGCTTGGTATGTCATCCTCTGAACCCACTCATTGTAATTGTAGCATTGTTGCATATTGCTTGATTCTCCTACTTGAATGTCCTGGTCCATTGTGGAACATGTTACTTCTTCAACCACACACTGAGACAATTGTTCTTCGTTTTCCTGTAGGCGCTCAGATTCAACCTTTTCATAGACTCCACCATGACCCCCAGGTCTAGTCTCTATCTTCTTTTGTGATGTCTCTCCTTGCTGTTTTTCATTATTCAACTTTTGAAACTCAATTGAATAGCATCCATCTTTCATGGGTGCTTCAAATAGCTTCTTCCCTTCTTGATTAGTCATTGTGCATCCTGATCCATTGAACATAATCCCATAGCCATTGTTCGTTAGTTGAGGAACACTTAGATAGTTGTGTGCCAAGCTAGGCACAAAGAGGACATCCCTTATAGCCCTTTTTCCCGTTTCAGTCATCACTGTGACCGTACCCTTTCCTTTGGCTTGCATAGCATCACCACTACATAAACTCACCCGTTTCCTAGTGCTTTTGTTCAACTGTGAGAACCAACTTTCTTCTCTAGCCATGTGACATGTCGCTCCGCTGTCAATCAACCAGATATTTGCATTATTTGTGATTTGGTCATGAGTTGCTGTAAACAACCCTTCTTCTTGGTTGTCTTGATCTTGGTCTTGTCTGTTCATTGTTGCTTGACTTTGTTGTTCTGCTTGAGCTTGCATCTGGGTTTGATTGTGTTTGAGTCTGCAGTCTCTAGCATAGTGTCCCACCTTTCCACACACAAAGCAACTTCCTCTAGGTCTGAATTGCATGTTTTGTTGTGCGTTTGTTATCTTGTTTTTGTTGTAGTAGCATTCTTCCTCACTGTGATTGTTTTTCCTGCATATGCTACACCACTTTGACTGAGATGATTCTGACCTGAACGTGTCCTGCACATTTTGAACATTTTTGAATTTCTGAAACCTTGCTGCAAATGCACCTTCTGCATTTCCACCATTTCTGTCATCTAATCTCTTCTCTTGTCCTTGTAAGGCATTGACTACCTCAGCCACTGTTATAGTTGAAAGGTCTTTTGTCTGCTCTATAACACCCACATATGAGTCAAACCTCTCTTGCAAGGAGCACAATATCTTGGAGACAATCATGCTCTCAGGTAACACTTCTCCATGAGTTCTCATTTCATTTCCCAGCTCCACTACTTTCTTAGTGAAATCTACAATTGTCACTCTCTCATCTTGTTTCAGGTTGTAAAAGTTGGCCCTTAGTCTCTGCAGCATTATCATGGAACCTTTTGAGTCTCCTTGAAACCTCAGCTTCAACACTTCCCATGCTTCTCTTGACGTTTCAGTCACCGACAGGTAAGTGCTGAAAATTTCTTCAGTAACAGCACTGAACAGTAGTTGCAAGGCTGTTTGGTCTTTCATTTCAAGTTCGTCCCACTCCCCTAATTTCTTTCTCTCATCTTGTACAGGTGTAGCTAGCTTAGGTGATTCTGGAATTCCCTCAGTTACTATCTTCCACAACCCCTTAGACTTAAGGATTGCCTTCATCTTAATGACCCATAAGCTATAGTTATTCCCATCACACACTGGAACCACTAGTGAGTTCTGCATTTCTACTTAAAAACTGATTTTTGATGTTACCTTTTCTTTTCTTTCTCTTTTCTTCCTTTCTGCTGTGTTCTAATGAACCAGCTTGTGCCTTTGATTTCTTTGTGCAGATCTTCAAGCTTCAAGGCCACCAAGACCATGTAGCTCTGATACCATGTTGGAAATAGATCTAGAAGCAGCCACTTTTAACCTTTTTACTTCTTACTTCCTTAAAGTGTTCTTACACACACAAAAAACATATTTATGCTACATCTTATCTTAACCTAGATAGCTTATCTTAATTGTTTCATTTCACCAACACAAAATACAACAACTAACCCGTTAACATATATATATGGGCCTTCATTAACTTCTGGTCCAAAGCCTTTTACTTATTTCTTCTTCTTCCTCCACGACACAACACTTCTACATCTCTTCTTCTTCTTCTTACGCTTCTTCCTCTTCTTCTTTTCTCCATCTTCTGATTCTTACACTTGATTCCTTGCAAAGGATTAATCAATGATGAGATTCCAACACTCCCTCTCTCATCTTATGATTAATCCCCAAAATTCTCAGATTCACATTTATGGGTTTGATCTCTACCACTTCTTGTCCAACTCGGTTGATGTCCTTAGTACCTGAACTTATACCTTTAACAACATCAGCGTAACTCACTGGTAAGTTCTCCTGCTCCCTCATCATCTTGATCCTCTCAGATTTGATCTCATTCACTATTTTGCCGGATCAGCTTATTGACTTAACCCCTCCATGGCTCTCGTCAATTTTTGCTGAGGTCTGAACCGTTCTCTTGTACTGCATGTACTCCTCTGAGTGATTCTGGGCATCGATCTTCTTCTTGTCCTTTGAATGAATCCCCTTGTCGAGATCTACAAAACTCACAAGTAATTTTCCTTTCTCCCTCATTATTTCATTCTTTACCTTATCAACCATGATTGAGTTTAACCCAGTTTCTGATTTGTTTCTCATCATGACAGGTCCCTTGTGCTTGTCATGTGGTTCTGCAATCCGAGTCTCCTTCTTCTGCATATTGGTCTCATAGCAAACCGAATCATCAATCTCCATCTCATGTGAGCTCTTCTTTTTTCGCTCCCTCTTTCCCTTATCTTTCATACCTGGAGTCTTCCTCTTGTTTTCTTTCTTATTTTCCCTTTGAATCCGATTCTTCTCCAGATTCTTTAGTTTCTTCTTCTCTCTCTTGAAATAATTCAACTCTTTCTCCTGCAGGTACCTGTCTGCAGCAACCTTCACACAATCTCCATCTCCCTCATCAGATGTGATGATCTCTGGTCCATACACTTCAGGTTTAATCCTTGATTCTCTCTGCTTTTCACTCATACATTGTTTGAGCTGGAGTGGGATTTGAGTCTTAGCCTTTTGGAGTTTCATGTGAGATGGGTCTTTTCCAGAGTCACCAACTTGAAACTCTCTCTTATCAATCTCTACTGCTTTTCCTTGTTCTGAATAAACCTTCAGTTGCTCTTCCTCAATTCGGTCATTTTTCAGTAAGGATTTTCTCAACTCTGCTTTCTCAACATCTCGAACCTCTCCAATGGCAGTGTGCAACCTTACATTTGTTTTCTTTGTATTCACGTGAGCAGCGTATTGGTCTAGCAGCTCAGCCATACTCGGTGAGTTATTCTTTCCTTGGTTCTCAGCTAAGCTGTTGTCTGCTAGTTCTTTTTCAGCTTCCAGCAATCGTTTGTGGTTCTCCACATTCTGACTTATCGCCTTGGTTTCTTCAACCTTCTCTCTTTGTCTAGTGGTCGCAGGCTCTATACAACCAACTTCACCATCATTCTCTTTCATTGGATGTTCAACCGCTTGGTATGTCATCCTCTGAACCCACTCATTGTAATTGTAGCATTGTTGCATATTGCTTGATTCTCCTACTTGAATGTCCTGGTCCATTGTGGAACCTGTTACTTCTTCAACCACACACTAAGACAATTGTTCTTCGTTTTCCTGTAAGCGCTCAGATTCAACCTTTTCATAGACTCCACCATGACCCCCAGGTCTAGTCTCTATCTTCTTTTGTGATGTCTCTCCTTGCTGTTTTTCATTATTCAACTTTTGAAACTCAATTGAATAGCATCCATCTTTCATGGGTGCTTCAAATAGCTTCTTCCCTTCTTGATTAGTGATTGTGCATCCTGATCCATTGAACATAATCCTATAGCCATTGTTCGTTAGTTGAGGAACACTTAGATAGTTGTGTGCCAAGCTAGGCACAAAGAGGACATCCCTTATAGCCCTTTTTCCCGTTTCAGTCATCACTGTGACCGTACCCTTTCCTTTGGCTTGCATAGCATCACCACTACATAAACTCACCCGTTTCCTAGTGCTTTTGTTCAACTGTGAGAACCAACTTTCTTCTCTAGCCATGTGACATGTCGCTCCGCTGTCAATCAACCAGATATTTGCATTATTTGTGATTTGGTCATGAGTTGCTGTAAACAACCCTTCTTCTTGGTTGTCTTGATCTTGGTCTTGTCTGTTCATTGTTGCTTGACTTTGTTGTTCTGCTTGAGCTTGCATCTGGGTTTGATTGTGTTTGAGTCTGCAGTCTCTAGCATAGTGTCCCACCTTTCCACACACAAAGCAACTTCCTCTAGGTCTGAATTGCATGTTTTGTTGTGCGTTTGTTATCTTGTTTTTGTTGTAGTAACATTCTTCCTCACTGTGATTGTTTTTCCTGCATATGCTACACCACTTTGACTGAGATGATTCTGACCTGAACGTGTCCTGCACATTTTGAACATTTTTGAATTTCTGAAACCTTGCTGCAAATGCACCTTCTGCATTTCCACCATTTCTGTCATCTAATCTCTTCTCTTGTCCTTGCAAGGCATTGACTACCTCAGCCACTGTTATAGTTGAAAGGTCTTTTGTCTGCTCTATAACACCCACATATGAGTCAAACCACTCTTGCAAGGAGCACAATATCTTGGAGACAATCATGCTCTCAGGTAACACTTCTCCATGAGTTCTCATTTCATTTCCCAGCTCCACTACTTTCTTAGTGAAATCTACAATTGTCACTCTCTCATCTTGTTTCAGGTTGTAAAAGTTGGCCCTTAGTCTCTGCAGCATTATCATGGAACCTTTTGAGTCTCCTTGAAACCTCAGCTTCAACACTTCCCATGCTTCTCTTGACGTTTCAGTCACCGACAGGTAAGTGCTGAAAATTTCTTCAGTAACAGCACTGAACAGTAGTTGCAAGGCTGTTTGGTCTTTCATTTCAAGTTCCTCCCACTCCCCTAATTTCTTTCTCTCATCTTGTACAGGTGTAGCTAGCTTAGGTGATTCTGGAATTCCCTCAGTTACTATCTTCCACAACCCCTTAGACTTAAGGATTGCCTTCATCTTAATAACCCATAAGCTATAGTTATTCCCATCACACACTGGAACCACTAGTGAGTTCTGCATTTCTACTTAAAAACTGATTTTTGATGTTACCTTTTCTTTTCTTTCTCTTTTCTTCCTTTCTGCTGTGTTCTAATAAACCAGCTTGTGCCTTTGATTTCTTTGTGCAGATCTTCAAGCTTCAAGGCCACCAAGACCATGTAGCTCTGATACCATGTTGGAAATAGATCTAGAAGCAGCCACTTTTAACCTTTTTACTTCTTACTTCCTTAAAGTGTTCTTACACACACAAAAAATATATTTATGCTACATCTTATCTTAACCTAGATAGCTTATCTTAATTGTTTCATTTCACCAACACAAAATACAACAACTAACCCGTTAACATATATATATGGGCCTTCATTAACTTCTGGCCCAAAGCCTTTTACTTATTTCTTCTTCTTCCTCCACGACACAACACTTCTACATCTCTTCTTCTTCTTCTTACGCTTCTTCCTCTTCTTCTTTTCTCCATCTTCTGATTTTTACACTTGATTCCTTGCAAAGGATTAATCAATGATGAGATTCCAACAAAAATAACAAAAGTAATACGTACGAGTACGACCGACTATAATCTTAAAGGTGAATATGTCGACGACCAAAAACAGATGAATATTTCACGTTAAAATCATAATATTTCGTCTCAAAATCTATAAATATGATTTGTCCCCAAAAAAAAAATCTATAAATATGTATATTTTTATATGCAGTACGATGTAGTGAATTGGAATAATTTTGGTACAAAGATGAAAGAACCAAAGAAAACTCAATTACTCTTTATCAAAAAAAATAAAATAAAAAAAATAAGACTTAATTGTTATAATTTTTTATATTAAAGGTATATAAAATATATATAATTCGTTTCTCGACAAAATATATATATATATATATATATATATATATATATATATATAATTCGTGATAACATACATCGAAGGATGATCATGTCTTCTATTCTAACTACATTACTCGATTGATCATAGGTCGATGTGACATGAGCTCTCTCACTACAATGTCAATGTTAAATGTATTTATCAATATAAATAGGATCACACATGCATTTTTAACGTGAAAGAAAAAAGAAAAGAAAAAAGCAGCTTTGACTTCGAATGACAGAAATCAAAGGAATCTATCAAAATAAAATAAATAATAGAACACTACCAGGTAATTTTTTAAACTGATAGAAATATTTTAATAAATGTACCGGGTGAAAAGTTTACGTATTCAAAAGTCAAAGAAAACAGATTGTGTAAGAAAAATCGGGTAAATTAATTTTGTGAACAAAAGAAATGGTAGAATCTATCTAATATCTCCAGTAATAAGAAATTATTTTTTTACTTTATTTTGTTTTGGGTGAAAATTGAATATTTAGCTTAGCCTTTTTTGGTTCCAACTGATGACCAAGATGAAAAATATGGAATTACAGTAAAATTTCTATAAATTAATACTATTGGGACCAAGAAAATCTATTAATTTATCGAGGTTTTAATTTCTCGATAAATTAATAATTATTAATTTATAGAGAGATTTTCCTAATTTGGTAAAAAAATATTTAAAATAAGATTTAATAGTTATAACTAATATTTTTATAAAACTAATTACAATGAAAATAACAATTATCATGTTTTGACAATAGCACTCAAAGATTTTTATACCGTAAAAATATCAAAAATGAACTTTAATAAAAATTAATGTGTCATATATACATATATTTGGATAATTCTATATAATTATTAATTTATATTATTGATGGGACCATATATTTACAAAAGATTTTCAAAAAATTTAATGTTTTATTATATTATCGAATTATGTACAAAATTACACTAGTCCCAACTTGGGACCAGAAAAATTTATTAATTTATAGAGATTATTAATTTACCGAGTATTAATTTATAGATGTTCTACTGTATATTTTATGTTCCAACTTCCAACTGATAAAATATGTTAGTTAGTTAGAAGGAGAAACTTTTTTCATTTCGTTTATAAGAAAACCATATAAATTAACAAAGGATTGATATAGATTTTGAAAACCATATAGATTTTGTAGATCTTACTCTCAATCGAACCATATAAATTAACAAACGATTGATATAAAATCAAATTTCGATTTCTATAACCTTAGTTATGAAAGATTACAAGTTTTAGGGGAATGTATTTTACTTGTCTTTTGGGAGAAAAGAATTCGATATTTACTCGTGCAACAAGAACAAATTCAAATTCAACGGTCTTGCTTCTTATAATAAGACATAAATAATGAGACGAGATCCCAACAATATAATCACTTATTTATTCCTCCCACATGGATTGACAAGAACCCACTCTATGATTATAGAAACTAGTTTATTTTAGCATCACAGCTTATACGAAGTAATAGAGGCACAACAATTATGTATACATCATTGTAACCTTAAATATTTATATGTAATTATGAATGGAACAAGCAAGAAAGAAACTTAGCTCTCAATCCAACCAAAACTATTTGCGAGTATATTACATAGTAGTAGTACTAGTTTTACATCAGAAGACTCTTTAGTCTTTCACACCTCAAAACCCAAAAGAGACTACACCGAACCAGAAACAGAGTCGGCCATTTTTACAGAGACAAAAGAAAACAAAAAAAAAAGACAAAACATTATTCTTCAAATTCACGGAGTTTCTTCTTCTTCTTCTAAGTGATCAACTGATCAAGCAGCGGAAGCTTTCATGACCTTCTTCTTACCAGCTGAAGATTTGATGGACTTAGGCTGTCTCACCTTCTTCGCTTTTCTCTTCTTTTCTTGTTTGTTCACAGACATAGTTTTCTTGGACCTTGTCGAAGAAGACCTAGTCCTACTCGTCTTCTTCTTCTCTCTTTCCTCTTTCTTCAAATCCTTCTTCTCCTTGTCCTGCTGCCTTGTTGTCATCTTGGTGGTCTCTACGAGCTTGTAAGAGGCTCTGATCTTCACGAGCTTACCTTTAGCGACAGAGTTTTTAAGCTGTAGAGAAAGTGTTTTACGAAAATTCTCTGGAAGTGAAGGCTTGTGTTTCTCCTCTATCTTCTTAGCTATAACGTAAGGGCTTGATCCGTTCTTCTCTTTAAGAGCCATCAAAGCTTCTTTTATCATCTTTCATCAAAACCATAATCAAAACAAAAACCTTAATTAAGTTTAACAGATAGAACTCAAACGAAATAGATATAGTAATAGAAGTCAAAAGAAATGACTCACCTGAAAGTATGGAGGATGAGTGGCGGTTTTTGGTTTTTGTGGCTTCTTCTCCGCCGGAGTCTTCTTCACGATCTTCTCTTCAGCCATTAGAGACGGAATTAAGATACTATTGATGCAGGGGATTTTTAGTGAAAGATGTTGCTTTGTTTTGTCTCTGGAAAAATGGCTTTTTCATACCTGCACAATAGTCTTGTGTTGAATTTATACATTTGACTATTGATCTGGCGTAAACATACATTATGTTGATAAATATTTGAATTTCGTACTCTAACTTTGAAATTAATACCCCAAGTATAATTGTTGTGCCATAACATACAAAAACGTGTTTATCGACTAACTCTGTTAAGCTTCCGTTTAATCAAAATAACGTGGATTCCACGTGTGCGCGACGATCCAAACGACGTCGTTTTGGCAAAGCAAAGAATCAAAAATTTTGTCCAAAACGACGTCGTTTTTTATTTCTATCCAAAATCATTCTTCTTCTCTCCCGAAACTCTCTCTCGCGGCGGAGGAACCCTAGAATTTGGGCGTTTTCAATTTCGAGTCGATCTGAAGCCGAAGGCAATGATTCCCGAGGATGAAGGTGGTTTGGAGGTTGCACCTGGAGATCGAAACCGGTAATTTTCAAAAAATCATTTACGAAATTCCTCATAGTTCATCGATTGATTAGCATTGGATAGTTTGTTGAATTCTATTGTGTAATTGCATCAAAAATGTGTTATAATAGTGGGTATTTGTATAAGTTGTGTATGATTTGTGTGTGTGTGTTAGAGAAAATCTCGGTTTTGAACAATATTTGGTTTTGTTTTTGTAGACCTGAAGATCCAATTTTCATAATCTTCTATAATGGAAAGTTTGAAGTCGCCAATGGTGCTGTGATTGCATATGTTGGAGGCGAGACTTGTAGTCTTGAATGCAAGGCAGAGACAATATTTACAAACATGGTGGAGTCGATTGGGTTGTATATGATTGGGCAAAGGATATGGTTTAAATACCCCTACGAGATGTTCTCAGAGTTGAAGTTGTTGTATGATGGATCCGATAGTTTCCAGAGAATGTGTTCAGCTGCGCTGTGGACAAGATCAATAGAACTCTATGTGCAGAAGGATGAGATTTGTAATGATGGAGCTGGTGAAGAAGAACACAATGATGATGGAGCTGGTGAAGAAGAACACAATGATGATGGAGTTGGTCAAGAAGGAGTCAATGATGGTGGAGATGGTGAAGGCAACGATAGAGCTTGGTCTGCTAGAGGTAGTGATGAGGAGGATTGTTTCGGTAGAGGAGATGATGATGATGAACATGAGGAAGATGAGGCTTGTGATTCTGAGGTCACTCCTCAGAATTCAGATGATGAGGATGGTGGATCCGAAAAACACCTTAGGTACAAAAAAGGCAGTGGAGAGATAAGATTGGGGCAGGTATTTGACAGCATACCTTTGTTCAAGGAAGCTGTTGTTGAGTATGCGCTTAAGGAAGGAACTAATGTGAAGTATTCAAGATGGAGATCTGAGAAATCGGAAGTCATATGCTCTCTTGGTGGTGGTTGCAAATTCAGACTCTATTGTTCTTTTCAAAAAGAACTTAACACATTCCAAGTCATGTACTGCAATGACGTCCATTCATGTGTGCCAAACAAGTATAGCAAGGTAGTGAAGGATGGGGTCATTGCTAAGTTAGTATTGGATGACATTAGGAATGATCCTACTTTCAAGCCGAAGGCAATACAAGCAGTAATGGAGGACCGTTACAACTTGGTGGTCACTCCAGATCAATGTAGAAAAGCTACGACAAAAGCATTGGCAATGATTCAAGCTGAACATGATGAGCAATTTGCTAGACTAAAGGACTACCGTCTAGAGCTACTTGAGTAAGTTTTTCTTTGTAGATTTGCATTTACTTTTTTGAAACCGATTCTCATCTCTTACTTTGCTTATTTTTTTGTCAGTTCTAACCCAGGCTCGACTGTTGAAGTGGGAACAATGAGAACGGATGAAGGTATTGAGAAGTTCGACAGGTTCTACGTCTGTTTGGCAGCACTCCGGAAGACATTTGTTGCTCAATGTCGACCCATATTTGGGATAGATGGTTGTTTTTTGAAAAACGATGTCAAAGGTCAACTCTTGGCAGCTATAGGACGAGATGCCAACAACCAGTTCTTCCCTGTTGCATGGGCTGTTGTGCCAGTAGAGAATACAGATAGTTGGCTATGGTTTATCCAACTTCTTAAAACAGACTTGCAACTTGGAGATGGTGAAGGATTTAGTCTCATCTCAGACAGGCAGAAGGTGAGTTGGAGACACTTACTCTCCTAATCTACATTATACTTAAAATATGAGTTTGAGACACTTACTATTTTTATGATAGGGCCTGCTTATTGCTGTGGAACAAGAGTTGCCCAAAGTCGAACATCGTATGTGTGCACGCCACATATATGGGAACCTTAGGAGAGCATATCCGGGTAAAGAGCTGCCTAAACACCTATTTTGGGCTGTTGCCAAAAGTTTCAATAACGCAGACTACAACAGAGCCACTGAAGAACTGAAGAAGTTTGATCAAGGTGTTTATGATGCTGTGATGTCGAAGAATCCAGAGAACTGTAGCCGTGCTTTCTTCGGCTACACATCAGTGTGTGAAGATGTCTCAAATAACTTCTCAGAGTCTTACAACAATACTATCAACAAAGCAAGAGAGATGCCATTGGTAGCAATGTTGGAGACCATAAGGCGACAATGCTTGGTCCGAAATGAAAAGAGAAGAAAGAAGGCTGCAAAGCACAAGGGGAAGTATACTCCGAAAGTGGCCAAGACTATTAAGGAAGAGCAGAGATACTTGAAGTATTGTCAGGTAATCCCCTGCGGTAATGGTCATTATGAGGTGGCAGAACATGTTCATCATGGTTTCAGGGTTGATATGAATGCAAAAACATGTGCATGTAGAAGGTGGAGTATGACAGGAATTCCTTGCCGTCATGTCTTGCGTGTAATTGGGATGAGGAAGAATCTGAAGCCTGAGGATTTTGTTAACTCTGACTGGTATTTGACATCAAGATGGGTGGCTCAATACAATGAGACAATGAGGGGAGTTAATGGTATGTACTTCTGGAGAAAATCGGGTGAAACAGAGATTCAACCACCACCTAGAGAGCCAACTAAAAGGCGGACAAAGATACAAAAACGAATCAAGGGCAAAAATGAATCTCCAAAGAAAAGGAAAAAGAAAGCAAAGGTTGTAGAAGATGTCGCTCCACCAAAGAAGATTAAAATTAGCAGAGCAGGAATTATTTTGCGTTGTGCTAACTGTAGCACGGTAGGACATAACACAAGAAGTTGTCCTAATCTTGGGGTCCATCGCTATAAGCCAAGGAAAGCACAAGGGAAAGGTCCAAGTCAAGCAAGTCAACCAAGCCAATCAAGCCAACCATCACAGATTTCACTTGCTGATTAGTTGTTTTATAGCTTATGATTAGGATGGTTCAAAGTTTTAGGATCATGTTGTTTGGATTGAATGTTTAGGATGATGGTTTTTTGGTATATGGTTTAAGATGTAGGATGCTTGTTTTTTGTCTACTTATTGAATCGGATGTTGTTTAAAACTTTGTCATCTAAATGGAATCATCTAAAACAACACTCTTTATAGCATTTTAGCTCCATTACCATTACATAAACATATTGCTCCATTAACATTGGTAGCAAGTCAAGACATGTTTTGCTTATTGCTTAAAAGATTAAAGCATATACAACAAACATGACTACACTACACACAATCAAATTTTTGAAGCTACGTAATGCTTGAATCTCTTTCTCACAACAAACGATCATGGCTTTGAGTTCTCCAATCTCCTTCTCACATATTTGTGCAACAGCTTTTATACCTTCTATTTCACTTCCATTGCTATTCATTGCTAGACTCTTCATCTCAGCTTCCACATCATGTAAGCCTTTCTCTAAGCTTCCCACATCTACTTGTATCTTCTCAACAACACTCTCAACCTCTTCAATCTCTTCCACCATAGATAAGTCAGTCCATTTGAACAAATGACCACAATTCTCCTTTGAGCCATAAGGACAACAATAGAATAACTTCCCTGGATTCTTCAATGTTTCTGAAGTTTTGATTACAGACACTGCACCACATCTACATTTTCTAGGTATCCCTCTTTCTTGTCCACGACGATTGTAGCTCGCTTTCAACCCTTAGCCAAATTTCCAAATCAAAATTCGCATATATATTATCGAAATTGAATAATTAAAATCAACCAAAACAATAATTATTACTTACCAGAACTAGATGATGAATACATACGATAACCTACTTCAGATCGACTCGAAATTGAAAACGCCCAAATTCTAGGGTTCCTCCGCCGCGAGAGAGAGTTTCGGGAGAGAAGAAGAAAGATTTTGGATAGAAATAAAAAACGACGTCGTTTTGGACAAAATTTTTGATTCTTTGCTTTGCCAAAACGACGTCGTTTGGATCGTCGCACACACGTGGAATCCACGTCATTTTGATTAAACGGAAGCTTAACAGAGTTAGTCGATAAACACGTTTTTGTATGTTATGGCACAATAATTATACTTGGGGTATTGATTTCAAAGTTAGGGTACGAAATTCAAATATCTATCAATATAATGTATGTTTACGCCAGATCAATAGTTAAATGTATAAATTCAACACAAGACTATTATGGAAGTATGAAAAAGCCGTTTTTCCTTTTGTCTCTATATCTATTAATTTTTTGTGCTAAGCTCATATATAAGGCCGAGAAATGTGTGCGTGTGTCTTTTGTATTCGTTACGGTTTTGGTCAGTGGATCGATTACGTGTGCATTAATCAAGTCTCGAGCGTACACATGTCTCTTGCAGGCTGGATTCCATGTGTTATATGCGAGAAACACACTTAGAGGCGGTGATGAGAGTGTGTTTGTTTTCTACTGAATACTAATCCTCAATTTAAAAGCTGCTCTTTTGACGTCATTTTTAAAAGAAATAATTCATAAATATTGTAAATTATCGTTATAGTCTCTGGATATAGCAATTATGAAGCTAACCCAATGGATTGAATTGGGTTAAATTATAGTTAGAATCAAGGGCTAAAGTGTAAGCCTTTATAACAGGTTAAAATATGAACTGTCAAATGGCTCAAATCCCATGTACGTTTAGATTAGTTACGCTTAAGAAGATTTAACTATTTCTCGATCATGATGAGAGAACCAAAGACTAGTTTACAAAGGCAAAAACCAACACAAAATAACTGTCGCATAAAGACATCACGAAGATATTTGAAAGATGATGATACAAGTCACTGTCTACGACAGACAGGACTGTGCTTATGAAGCTTTAAGAAGAAATGAGATACAGTGTCTGTTTTTTATCATATGTTTGGGTTGTATCAAATTCGTAGACAGATTCAGAATCAAAACCACAATATTCTTCTCCTATGTTCTTCTGGTCAAGAAGACAAGGAAAAAGAAGCTTGGCAACCTTTGATACATTTTATTATATCATATCATCACAATCAGATCAGATCAAGCTGTTCTCTTTATGATGTGGACTCCACTGTCTGTGTCGACAATGTCGCTTATATCTCCCACCTTGAGTGCATATGTAGCTTCCTCAAATGGTTTCTGCATTTGACCTCGACCAAAGGGACCTGAACACACAAGTACATTACACAATCAACATCAAACAATTCAGCATAAGACCAATTATACATACTCATCAAAAAAACAAACCCTAGTACAGTTTACGAGCCACCAATTATAGATTAATCAAGGAAGAAAGTTTAGATTCTAAACATCGGAGACGATCTAACCGGACATTAGTGAGATTTATGAGCACCAGCTATATATATATCTAAGGAAGGTGCTTCAGAATCTAAACATATGTGATGATCTAACCAGACAATAGTTAGATTTATAAGTACCAACTATAGATATATTAAGGAAGAAACTTAAAAGCTAGAGGTTAGTAAGACTCTGAGCACCAACTCTAAATTCCAAACATAGTGATGATTGAGCAGACTCTAGTAAGATTGATGAGCACTAACATATCATCAAGGAGGAGATTTCAGATTCTAAACATTGGCAATGTATTCTAAGCAGACTAATATATGCTCAAACTCTCTTCTCCTATCACTATCTCAATATGAACTTAGTCTAGCTTCCTTCTACAAGACTATCCAGATCAATTGCATCTCTTAAAATTCTAAATTGCCACAGGATCATCTGACTCTCAAGTGCAATCACTCCTAAACCTAAACTCTGCGTTTATCTACAGATTAGGGATAAGAAACGAACCGAGATCGCCGCCGCGTTTAGCTGAGCTACAGTCAGAAACACGAGTCGCAACTTCCTCGAAATTAGCCTTGCCGGAGACAATATCTTCACGGATCGATTTGAGCTGCTCGACGGCGGCTTCTCTAGTAATAGTTATAATAATCTTACCTTCTGGATCTTTCCACGACGCCTTCCTACGAGATCCTTGATGCTTAATCAGAATATGCGACGCCTTGACTTGATCCCTCGACGACATCTTGCTCTTCTTCCGATGCTTGCTGTGGTGGTGGTGATGATCGTCTTTCTTCTCCTTCTTCGATCGATCTGTGGAGGAGACCGAATCGTTCTTCCGTTTCCGATCTGAATCTATTTTCGTTAAGTTCGTGCGGCTCTCTTTTTCTTTCTCTCTCTCTTTCACTTCACTATTTTTGCTTTACCCTAATAAGTGACGTTTGCTGCGATGGTGGTGGGACGCGTTTTTATATCGCACACAATAATAAATACATATCCTAATTTCATATCGAGTAGAAAAATAATTACAGTAATATATAAATAAGTTTTATTATATCAAAGCAAAAGGTTGTGTTAATTAAGAAAAAAAAAAGGATTTTTAAAAGAAGTAATTTAAATTACCTCGATTAAGTGAATCAATTCAAGATCTAGGTACCAATTATCATTCCTCGAACCCTGATGAGACTCGATTGAGTCACTCCCCGTGTTGAACAACTTTGTTGGGTTAGACATATTGTCTATATAATTAATATTTAACTAGATTTTAAGACATGTGCTCTAGCACGGATAAAAATTTATTTTACATATATTGAAATTTTTATATAAAATATATTTTATGTGATTATTTTTTTTTTAAAATTTTGGATAAAATATTATGCAATAAAATTATATGTTAAACATGACTGCTTGAAAAAAATATATATTTTGTAAATTTTATATGGTTAATGATTCTAGATAAGTATCCGTGATACATCACTGGTTAAATTTTATTTTATACAAAATTTTGTATATTTTATATTTTAAAATAAAAATTTAATATGTTGTATTAGTTTATTGTGTATGTGAAGTTTATTCAACAATGTGTAATCTACATCCTGACTTGAATGTCATTATAAGACATAATTTTGTTTTAAAAAAACAAGTTAGTATATTATGAATAATTTAATAGAATATTGTTATACTTTTTATTTTAATATACTTGGTTTCTTTAAATTCTTTATAATTTACATATTAATAACATTGCTATAACAAATCAATTTAGAGTTGTCTAGTTTCTAACTTTTATATCAAGTTTTAATATTTTCAAAATAAATTATTTAAAGTTTATTATATTATAAAAAATTATAAAATTCAACAAAAAAATATGAAATTAAATTTAAATATTCAAATTTTGATCCATTACTCAGTAAAAAAAAGTTAATTTAATAGATATTATTTTTAAAGAATAATATTACTAAAGCTTGAATATTTTATAGATTGAACAATTTATATTTGTTTTTGAAAATTCAACTTATGGTATATCCGGAAATAAAACTATTTTTTAATTATAATAACTAATATGATAATTTATTTGTTTCACAAAATAGACTCATATATTAAAATGAGAGGTGAATTATAATGCTAATTAGCAAATTAAGTTAGATATAAAAAAAATTATTTGATGAATAATTTAATAAAGGAAACTAATATGGTAAGTTATATGAAATGATTTTTTAGAACATTATTTTTAAGAATTTTAGAAACAATGTGTTCTAGTAATATAATCTTCCGAAAATAAGTGAAAGTTACACTCACTATTTAACTTGTAACCAATTAATCTATCAATTTAATTATAACCTATTTATAATCAACTTATTAAAATTATATAGTCTACAAAATAATGTTGTGTATTTCCGTTTTATTATAAAGAGGATCTTTCGAACATATAAACGAACTATCCGGTTTAACATGATTTATAATCAGATAAGATTTGCTTGATTGTTTGGTTTTATAATCTCAACTCAGTGAGTTTTTGTTTTGGTTACAAAAATTTACGTTTGCTTGATTGTTTGGTGGACGGTGGTAGCTCGGCCTGCGAGTTCGGGTTTTTGGGTCGGGTCGGGTCAGTTATTTCGGGTAGTTGGGTATTCGAGTTTTTGAAACTAACCGAAATAAATTTCGGGTCGGGTCGAGTCGGGTTTCAGTTAATTCGGTTTTTGATTTTTTTTGTCGAGATGAACCGGAACTCTTTGGTTCTAATAAATGGCAGCCGAACAAACAAAAACGATTTGGGCCAGGCCCAGTAAAAGAATTAAGAAAAAAAAAAAAGGTTGTGCTTTTAATAAAAACGGTGTGTTTTAAACTTTTAAGTCATCTTCAACCTACAGCTTTTAAGGCATGCAGATCTGGTCTACAGCTTTTTTGATGTTGTTTACCCTTGATCTGCACTTAAACAACTAAATATTTGATCTACTTATATTCTGCTTAATCTGCTTGAACTACTTGATCTGCTCTGCTTTATATGCTTTCTCCATTCAAGGCTAAAGTAAATACAAAAAGTTTGGTACTAACACATGATAAAATAAAATAAATTGAAAGAATACAGAATTTGGTGAATCAGTCAAAAGGTTATGTTAATTAAGAAAACAGGGGTGAAGTGATCTTAGTACAGTGGTCAATAGTAAGTCCTTAATGCACAAGGCACCATCACATCCAGGATCGAGTCTCGGTTCTTACGAATGTAGGGATTTGATTAATGGACCAACTAATTGTGTCTAGTTGATAAAAAAAAATTCGCTTCCTACAAATGTAGGAATTTGGATTAGCCACACGTACACAGAATTGATGGATCATCGTACCAATACCGTTCCTCGAACCAAGGTGAGACTAACACTCCCGTGTTATACCACTTTGGTGGGTTAGAATTAGTGTTTTATTGTCTATTTAATTAATATTTAATCTTTTGAACATATAACAAAATATCCGGTTTTAATATGGTTTATAATCAGATAAGATTTGATAATTAACCAATACGTTAATGAGAAACTCCATAGTCCATAACGATACAATGAATGTTAAAATGAATCTGCTTACACAAAATATCCGGTTTTAATATGGTTTATAATCAGATAAAATTTGATATCAATACCTTATTGAGAAACTCCAATACTCCATAGTCCATAACGATACAATGAATGTTAAATGAATCTGCTTACAAGAAAACAAAAAAAGCATACTTGATCCTTCGGGTAAAACTTTCTACAATATTTACCATGAAAACTTTAGGGTAAAGAGTCATATACTCAATCTTTTGCATATTATTTTTCTAATGAAAGTAGTTGAATTTGATTTTATTGATTTTTTAGTATTTAAATAGTATGATTATCAAATTTTATTTATATATATATATAGATATCTTGGATATAATTATTAATGATTTTTATTTAACCATTAATTTAGCTTTAAAAATAAAAATTAACTAATTATAAGAATGAATACATTAGAGATATATAAAAATATTTAGATATTGAATTGAATATGTTTTTTAATCATGAAAAATCAAAAAATTTTGTATATAATATTTTTTATTTTTTTATTTTTTTATTTTTAATAGAAAAAAATTAAAATATATTTTTTTGGTCGACGCCGGAGTCAACGTCCGGCTTCACCGGAATCAGTCGACCGGTACACCGGATTATTTGTTTATGGTGTTGACCACATAACGTCATATAGTTTATGCATGTGGCCATGTAATACATATACTTCGTGTAGCTAATAATACAATAGTATACTTGGTATGTGTGACCTTATATTCTCCTATACTTCGTGTAGCTAGAGATCTTTTTCCTTACAATTAAACAAGATTGTAGGTCGGTTTGGGGTTATAAACGATGATTTAGGTTTACAATTAAACTAGATTAGGTATCGGTTTAGGTTTATAATTAAACGAGATTATGTGTCGGTTTGGGATTACAAAACAGAATTAGGGTTTAGATTTTTTAATATTAAACAAGTTTATATATAGGTTTCACTTTACAAATGATAATTAGGGTTTAGTTTTTATAATATTACACAATTTTATATGTTGGTTTGAGTTTACAAAGGATAATTAGGGTTTATTTTTTATAATATTACACAATTTTATATCTTGGTTTGGGTTTACAAAGGATAATTAGGGTTAAAATTTTACAAAACTAAATTATGTGTCGGTTTGGGTTAAATAAAATTTATATTTTTAATGATTTTTGTTTCAGTATATTTATTTATTTGATTTTTACATATTATTTCAATATTATATGACATCTCCTATATAATAAAACAGAAGTACACAACATTGTTTTATAGACTATATAATTTTAATAAGTTAGTTACAAATAGGTTATAGATTAAGTTTTATATTATTTTTATAGTCTGGATTTATTGTTTTCAAAAATCTTAAAGAGAATATTCTAAAAAATCATTTGATATCATCTAACTTACCATATTAATTTCCTTTATTAAATTATTCATCAAATAAAATCATTTGATATCTAACTTAACATATTAATTTGTAAATTATCATTATACTTCACCTCTCATTTATATATATGAGTCTATTTTATGAAATAAATAAATTATCATATTATTTATTATAATTAAAAAATAGTTTTATTTCGGATATACCATAAGTTAAATTTTTAAAAACAAATATCAATGATTCAATCTATAAAATATTCAAGGTTTATTATAATTATTCTCTAAAAATAATATCTATTGAATTAAAAAATTTACTGAGTAAGAGGTCAAAATTTGAATATTTAAATTGAGTTTCATACTTTTTTATTGAATTTTATAATTTTATATAATATAATAAACTTTAAATAATTTATTTTGAAATATTTCTAAAATATTGAAACTTGATATTAAAGTTAGAAACTATAAACACTCTAATTTGGTTTGTTATAGGAGTGTCAATAATATGTCACTATAATATGAAAAAATTTCAAAAAATTAAGTATAATAAAACAAAAAGTATAACAATATATTAAATTATTCATAATATAAAAAATCGCTTTTTAAAAACCAAATTCACAAAATTATGTCTTATAATGACATTCAAGTCATGATGTAGAATTTACATTGTTGAAATAACTTCACATTAAACAAACTAATTCAACATATTAAAATAAAAAATATACAAATTTTGTATAAAATAAAATTTAACCAGTGTTATAGCACTGATACTTATCTAAAATATTTTTGATTGAAATTTTATGTTAAACTAATCTTAAGGCTCTATTTAAAAAATGTATGAATAGTAAAACAAATATAAATTACTCTTAAAATTTTATTGTATGTTAATATTAATTATTAAATTTTTAATATGATATATCGAAAATAAAAATGACAAATTTTATTTTAAAATAAGATGTAAAGATTATTATATATACATTAAAAATAATATTAGTATTATCATTGAAATTTAATTTATTTAATATTCAATATATTTTAAAAACAATTTTATTGTTTGAGTACCATTTACTATTTTGTTCTTCTATACAGATTTTCTTTTTATTTTTCAAAAACTGGTTATTCCATTGCACATTGTTCTTTTTATTCATTTTCTTTTTGTTTTTCTAATAGTTACTAGTACGAAACTATATGTTTTTGGCTTCTAGGGGGAGAGCTCGGCTGCATAACATTTTAGTTTTGTGGCTAGAGTTGATCTTTCAAGCTCTTCTTATGTGGTGTTTCCTATTAGCTGATTAAAAAATTGATGTTACTTAAGCTCAAACTTCTGTTTTTTTTTTGTTTTGTAACCGGATATTTGATGTATTTTTTTCTTGATCCAGCCTATTAAGTAATGAACAAAATTTTTAGTTTTTGTAAAAAAAAAAAAAAAAAATTTGAGAATCAAACTTAGTCTTAATATTTAAAATATCGTGTTTCATGAATGTATGATGTTACATGTAATATTTTTAATTTTATGATATAATATAACTGATTTGCCGTGTTTCATGGGGACAAAAACAGAAAACCTATAAGGGAAAGACCATGTGAGTATGTGACATAAACGTAATACACTACATCAAATGGTAGCAAACTTAGAGTGTATTTGCTTTATATTTTTATATTATCAAAACTAAAAAAATAAATTATTATAGTGACGTACTAATTGAAACCTTATTTATTTTTTCAAAAATAACTAATGTTTACACACCACATGAATTCATATATATTTAAACAAAAGTCTATGTTAGAAATGAATTCAATCAGTTTAAGTGCGGACTAGTCCAATTTTAGTTCGGTCTGGAGCATATACTATGCAACCATTCAAAGCCATAGTATTTTATAGTATAATTTATAATTTATAATATTAATATAAAGTTGCGTGAGACTTTTCCTAGTTCCATAATAATTTAGGAGAAAATAATTTATGTTTACCAAATCAAATTTGTTGATCCGCATATGGAAATCTTAAAAACAATTTTTAAAAAGAAGTAATTTATATTACCTCAATTCGGGTGAGTTAAGCCGCAACGAAGGATCAAGGTTGTACGAATTCCTCGAACCCTCGTTAAACTCACACAAGTGTCATCCTGTGTTGAGCCATTGTGATGGGTAGGAATCCGTGATATCTTGTCTACATAAATAATATTTAATCTTTTGAACATAAAATAAAATATCCGGTCTAATACGGTTACGATGAGATACTGATTGATTAACATATAAGTTGATCATCAAGATTTTCAATATTGTTGATGTCCAAATAGGTAACAATTAAGATATTTAGTTCGGTAAAAGAGGGTCGAAATTCTCTTATTAAATTTGGTGCTGGGGCACAAAAGGGATCGGACTACAAAGGATTAGTCGAGCTAAAAAGCAACGAGCTTTACAGGTAATGAATGAGGTCGTCTACGATTGCCGGGCTTAACTCACCCGAATTGAGGTAATATAAGTTACTTCTTTTTAAAAATTGTTTTTAAGATTCCATATGCTGAATAACAAATTTGAGATAGCGTGAATGAGGTCTAATACGGTTATGATGAGATACTGATTAATTAACACATAAGTTGATCATCAAGATTTCAATACTATAATGATACAATGAAAAACGAAACAAATCCATAAATGAATGGATGCTTACAAGAAAACGAAAAGCATACTCTGAGAGATGAGAGATGAGAGATGAGAGATCAGAAAGAAACAAGAAAAAAAACACTGAACAATCAATCACCACTCAAAGGACAAGGTCAAGGGGTAAGAGTTGGACTAGGACATACACATTGTTGTGATAACTGACAACTATACGACCAATTTCCTGGCCAAAAGAATGAACCAAATCTTACATCTGTGATTATCAATCGTATCCAAGAACACGAAGATCTCTCTGAAGGCTTATATATATTAGATGTCTCTCAACACGGGCCAACCTTTTCTAATGATCTCATTAACTCTAGAGTCTATCTGTTTTTGGATTCTAGGCGGGCAGAGCTCGGCTGCATAACCGTTTAGTTTTGTGGCTAGAGCTGATCTCTCAAGCTCTTCTTCAGCCATGTTTCCTATTAGCTGAATAAGAAATGGATGTTGCTTAAGCTCGAACTTCTGCAAAAAATACAAAATTCAAGTGAACATATGGATTTTCACAATCGTTTATCTTATAACAACTGGATTAACAGCTAACAACAAGATGTAGAGAGACTCAAAGTTGAACCTGGTGATCAGGCTCTGCGCGATAAAACGTTCCTAGCTGTTGAATTTGAGTAGTGACGATACTGCTTCTTGATTTCAGTTGCTCCCTTTCTTTGCTAGTAGAAGCCAGTCTCAACTCTTCTGTAGAATTAGTGAAAATACACGATCTGTTCAAAAAGATTCCAATGTCTTAGATTTAGGGCTAAACAAATTCAAGTTCACCAAACAGCTAGTGTGTGGAGCTTTTTTACTTCCTCTTTTACCTGTATTGATTACCCACATCAGGACCTTGTCCAAACACTTGTCTAGAATCATGACTAGACCAGAATACATCTAAAAGCTGACGATAACCAATGATCCTTGGATCGTATTCAACCTGAAGACAGTTACAGAGCAAGAGCAACACAAATCAGTAACTTAAAAATCAGCTCCTGAGACACAAGGATTATTTTTAAACAGAGCAGATGAACATAGACAATTTAAGTTAACCCTCAATCACACATTACTAAGGCTCAGCAAGAAAAAAAAAAGCTAAATCAGCTATAGGATTATGATAAAGAATATGAAACATGAAAGATATCAAACATGACTTTGTCGATCTAAGATAAATATATTCATCAAATCGAACAAAAGAAGAGGCAACAGATCATTTTAGCTTAACCTCAATCACATTGACAATAAGATTACACTTCACACATAACGAAAACTCAACAAAACAAGCTCAATCAGCTACAGAATCTACCAATCAGGCTATTAAGATATAGAACATTGCGGATCTTGAGCATCTTCCAATCGTCGTCTACACAAATTTGTCTATCCAATTGAATACTATTTAAGTAGAGCAAATCAAATCGAACAACATAGGCACTACATCCAGCTCTCAAACCACAGATTCAGTATAGCTAAAACCAAATCCGAATAATATGATGACTTAAAAAGGCAACAAGATCAATGATAAAGATAAAGCTCAATTCAAAGCCTGCGGCAATGGGAACATTGGATCAATCCTCAAAATCGAGAAAACGAAACCAACCTGTACGGACTCGGCGTGATCACCCAAGTTCCTATACTCAGGATTCGCTTTCGTTCCGCCGGCGTAACCGGAGGTTGTTCGTACGACGCCATTGATACAACCAAAAGCCGCCTCCGATCTCCAGAAGCTCCCGAGAGCGAACACCGCAGATTTCAAAGGACGATCGGGAGAATCAACGACAGTATCCGAGATCTGATTCGGAATCCTGATGCAAACAGCTTTATCGAGCAGAGAGATGCAAAACAAGAAGAAGAAGAAGAAGAAGAAGAAGAAGAAGAGATTCGTATAAGGAATGAAGCAGCAACGGTTCATCTTCGGTGATAAAGCCATTACAGTTTACTTCTAGCTGCTGCTCCGAACCAGGGAACCACGAATCTCCTCCTCCATATGAACAACCTTTAGTCGCTCAAAAGTCACCTCCAATCAATAAATGGCAAGTTAAACTCATTGAAATCTTCGAGTCCCTCTATCTCGTCTAGAAGCTTTGCGGAGTTAAAAAAAAAAGAAAAGAAAAAAAAGAGGTAATTATTATTAAACATGTGATTAATCCATCACTGAGATCATCACACTTGTTCATGTAATATTACACTAACTTACTATTTGTCTTTTGTAATTCACCACTTGTCATTATCAAATATATAAGTGTGTGACTTATGTAGAGTTCACTATAAATAAGGTTTTATAAAAAGAGTAACATAATAGAAATTGTCTTTGATCAAATCTCTCTCGTGGCTTTTCTCTCTCTCTTTATTATTTATTTGTTCTCTTTACAAACATATATAAGTCTTTTATAGTTATAGTTCATAACACGTTGTCAGCATGAACGACTCTCGATCCGTTACAAGTTTGAGAATAAGCGATTTGTGATCCATCATCAATTTGAGGTAAGATTTAAGTTTTGTTCAAGTTGTTTGAATTTAATTAATTAACATGCATATTACTATATGTATTATATATAGAGTAAAACCTCTATAAATTTATAATGTTGGGACCATGAAATTCTATTAATATACCATGAAATTCTATTAATTTATAGAGACTTTAATTTCTCAATAAATTAATAATTATTAATTTATAAAGAGACTTTCCTAATTTGGTAAAAAATGTTTAAAATAAAATTTAATCGTTATAATTAATATTTTTATAAAACCAATTGAAATGAAAATAGCAATTATTATGTTTTGAAGAAAATAATCAAAGATTTTTATACAGTAAAAAAATTAAAAATGAACTCTAATAAAAATTAATGTTTATATATATACATATATTTAGATAATTTTATATAATTATTAATTTATATTATTGATGGGACCATATATTTACAAAGGATTTTCAAAAAAATTATTATCTTATTATATTATCTAATTATGTCCAAAATTACACTAATCCCAACTTTGGACCGAATAAATTTATTAATTTATAGAGATGATTAATTTAACGAGTATTAATTTATAGAAGTTCTACAGTAGAGTAAAAGACTATATATACTTCTTAATCATAATGGTATGCTTTGCCTCCTTGATCATTTAGATCTACATTCTTGATCATTATGGTAGGCTCTGCCTCATTGATCACATGGAAGGCTATGCCTCCTAAAATGATTATTTTAATTTATGAATACATTATATAGCTTATAATTTTTTAATAGTTTATATTTATTGCTAAAACAAGATTTTACAAAAGTGTTTCATAAAATTTTATTTTTAATAAATTGTTTTATTATTTATATAGTAATCATGTCAAACTTGACAAAGCATGAATTCGCCCCCCTTGATGTCTCTGGGAAAAATTATATGACATGGGCATTACAAGCAAAATTCTATCTGAAAGGGAATGGACTTCTCAAAAACCTCGATCCGTCAGAAACGAGGTTAGAAGAGGAAAAAGCAAGAGCCATGATGTTTTTGCGTCATCATCTCCATGATGGTTTAAAAAATGAATACATCACTAGAGAAAATCCCGCAGATCTCTGGATCGCTCTCAAGGATAGGTTTGATCACCAAAAGTATATGATCTTACCAAAAGCCAAACATGAATGGCTAAACCTGAGGTTTCAGGATTACAAAAGTGTAAGTGAGTAAAATTCCGCTTTGTTCGGAATCACTTCAAGGATGGCTCTCTGCGGAGAAGAAGTTTCCGATTATGATATGTTCGAGAAAACATTCCAAACTTTCCATCCTTCAAATGTACTCCTGCAACAACAATATCGAGAAAGAGGGTATACTCGATATTCTTAATTGATGCAAGTTCTGCATGTTGCTGAACAAAATAATGAACTCGTGATGATAAATCATCAAACCCGTCCAACTGGATCAACTCCACTTTCAGAAGTGAATGTTGCTACATCCAGCTATAATAATTGGCAAGGACGAGGACGCGGACGCGGACGAGGTTGAGGCTGTGGTCACGGTCGTTAATATTGAGAACAAAGCTTCCAATTTCTGTATGGAGTCATGCTATATTGCATGCTGCAGCATTGGTCCAAATACGACCAAACACATATAATAAATATTCTCTTTTACAATTAGCATCTGACCAAGAGCCAAACATATCCTATCTCCGTATTTTTGGATGTGCGGTTTATGTTCCTATAGCCCCACCGCAAAGAACAAAAATGGAGCCACAAAAGAGATTGGGTATATATGTCGGTTATGCATCACCGAGTATAATTTGATATCTTGAACCGTAAATTGGTGATATGTTTACGGCACGTTTTGCCGATTGCCATTTTAATGAAGATGAATTTCCAGTATCAGGGGGAGGAAGTAAACAAGTACCAAAAGATATTGCAAGTAAACAAGTACCAAAAGATATTACATGGTATACACCATCCTTGATATATCTTGATCCCCCTGCAAATCATCGTGAACTGGAAGTTCATAAAATTGTACATTTACAAAGTTTGGTAAATCAATTACTAGATGCGTTTATAGATACAAAAAGGGTGACAAAGTCATATATCCCGCTGCAAATGCACCATCAAAAATTGAAATTCCTAGAGAGAAACTTGATGGAAGAAAAGCTAATGAACCAAAAATTGAAACGGGGGAGGCCAATGGGCTCTAAAGATAAAAATCCCCGAAAGAAAAATAAAATTGGAGATGAAAAGGTTCAAGAAGAACCACATAAAGAGAAAAGTCCTCAGGATGATACAGAAAAATATGAGATTTCTATTAACTATGCTCAAGATGGAATGTTATGGGCTAGAGATGAAATCAATGATGATAATGGTATATTCTCTTTTTCTGTATCTATAGAGATCGATCATGAAAAAGATGATCCAAATCCAAGGTCTGATCAGAATGCCAACATAGGCCTGATAGGGAGAAATGGAAAAAGGCTATGCAACTTGAGTTGCTCTCCCTCACCAAAATAAATGTCTTTTGACCTCTTGCCATTGCATCTAAAGATGTAAAACCTGTTGGTTGCAAGTGGGTATTTGTGCGAAAAAGAAATGAGAAAGATGAAATCACACGATATAAAAGCCCAACTTGTTGCACAAGGTTTTTCTCAAAGGCCTGGAGTTGATTATGAAGAAACATATTCTCCGGTCATGGATGCAATTACATTCAGGTACTTAATGAGTCTAATGGTTTCTAAGAATTTAGAAATGTACCTTATAGATGTAGTGACAACATATTTATATGGATCATTGGATAATGATATATACATGAAAATCCCAGAAGGGTTTAAGATTCCTGAGGCATTAGACTCTAAGTCTAATGATATTTGTGCGATCAAATTACAGCGATCACTTTACGAATTAACACAATCTGGGCGCATGTGGTATAATCGCTTAAGCGAATACCTATTGAAGAAAGGATATGTTAATAATGAAATATGTCCATGCGTCTTTATAAAGAAATCTCCATCGGGATTTGTAATCATTTCTGTATATGTTGATGATTTAAATATAATTGGAACTCAAAAGGAGATTGATGATGCAAGAACTCATATGAAGGAATAGTTTGAGAATTCATATGAAGGAATAGTTTGGGAAGACTAAATTCTGTCTCGGGCTTCAATTAGAGAATTTCCAAGATGGAATATTTGTGCATCAATCAAATTATACGAAAAGATTTTAAAATGATTTAATATGGGCAAAGCGACTCCTTTTGAGTACTCCAATGGTTAATAGATCTCTGAATGTCGATAATGATCCATTCATACCTTGTGGAAATAACGAGAAAATACTTTGTCCCGAAGTACCTTATATGAGTGCTATCAGTAGACTCATGTACCTTGCAAATTGCACTAGACTCATGTACCTTGCAAATTGCACTAGACCAGATATTGCATTTGCTACTAATCTACTTGCAAGATATAACTCAATTGGGACTAGGTTCGAGACATTTCCACACCCAAAAGGTGTTTGATGAAATGTCTGACCAACTAGTGCCAGAGACTTACGTTCCTAGCCTAAGAGATTAGTTGTCTAGGATGTTTGTTGACATGAACGAACTTGGTTGTCATGCCTGCTCAACCATGTTTCTCTAGCGAGAGCTGGGTATGGAAATGGTTGAGTCTGAGTAGCTTTTACCAAGAGATTGGATTAGCTAAGTTGAGATGTTTGTTGTCTAGGGATAGATTGCTTGTGGCATGTTAAACACTTTGTAGACTAGGAGACTTCACCAACATCAATTACTCCCATCCTTAGGACCTCTTTCTTCCTGATATTTATTACATTCCTGAGACTGTTTCGTGTCTTGCCTTTTAGTTCATGCTTAGACTCATTTTCTGTTTTCATTCATTTTCGCTTCCTGTCATACATTCTTGTTTCTAGTTCAGTGACTCAATTTCGTTTTGTATTGTCATCATTCTAGGATTGTTAGACAAACACTATTTTATATTGGCTTAACTTGTTATTCCTTAATTGCATCTTGAGTGATAGTAAAGTTTCCCAACTAGATTGACACCTTAAGTACTACAACTGCATAAAGTTAATTGAACCTGCTAGGATAGACACACAAAAATCTTAGTATCAATTTGGCGCCGTTGCCCTTTGGGATTCGTTTTGCTACATTTAAGATTTCAAGTTTTGCAAGATTAAGTTCTGTTACTCTTATCATTCAGAATACTGACTTGTTTTGGTTGTCTGCTTGTTTGTTTTGCATCTCAGGAACCTGTTGATTGCAACCTTGCATGCACACTAGATCAAAAAGACATCAAAATCTCCTTCCTGCTGTTGACGACATCAATCGGTTGCAAAGACCACGACAAGCTCATACTTTCACTGATCATCCCGCACCAGTGACTATGCAACAACCTAACAGACCCAATCCGAGACCGCGACACATTGGTGCTGGGGATGCACCGAACACTCATACTCAGCGTGCTGGAATCGTCCCTCCTGCTGTTCAGAACAACAACTTCGAAATCAAAAGTGGTCTGATCTCCATGATCCAAGGAAACAAGTTTCACGGGTTGCCTATGGAGGATCCACTCGACCACTTAGACGAGTTCGACCGTCTGTGCAGTCTCACTAAGATCAACGGAGTGAGTGAGGATGGATACAAGTTCCATTCTCCCTGGGAGATAAAGCTCATCAAGGGGAGAAAAATGTTCCCAAAGGATCCATCACTACTTGGGACGACTGCAAGAAAGCCTTCTTGGCCAAGTTCTTCTCCATTTCTAGAACAACACGTCTCAGGAATGACATCTCTAGCTTCACTCAGAAGAACTCAGAATCATTCTGTGAAGCCTGGGAGCGTTTCAAGAGCTACCATAGCCAATACCCGCACCATGGATTCATCAACGAGTCACTGCTGAGCACTCTCTACCGTGGTGCACTTCCAAAGCTACGCATGCTGCTTGACACTGCTTCAAATGGCAACTTCCTGAACAAGGATGTAGATGAAGGTTGGGAACTTGTTGAAAATCTCGCCCAGTCTGATGGCAACTATAGCGAGGATTATGACCGCACAGTCAGGGGGGAGTCTGGTTTGGAGGAGAAGTACAAGAAGGATATCAAGACTGTCAACGACAAGCTTGATCGCCTCTTGCTAAGTCAGCAGAAGACCATCCACTTCGTATCTGAGGATGACCGTTTCCAAGTTCAAGATGGGGAGGGTGATCAATCTGCAAAGATCAGCTACATCTAGAATCAAAGTGGATACAACAAAGCTTACAACTCCTATAAGACGAACCCTAATTTGTCTTACTGGAGCACCAACGTTGCAAAATGTTAAAGAGGATTTCATTTATTGTTGAACCTTACTCCTATAAGCTTACTGGAGCAGTTCATTTATTGTTGAACCTGGGCAGAATGTTAAAGAGTATCTGGCTAGAAAAGACATTCTAGAGGGGTCTCTGAAGCCTCTCTATGAACCTCCCAAAGCATAAGGAGTATGCAAAGTCAAGCTCAGAGACTTTAAACAAGCTCACTTGGGAGGAAGTCCCAAAGGTATCATTGTAAATATTTTTTAGGATCTTTGTGTTTTTGATTTTCGTTTTTAGTTTTCTGGTGTTCAAGAATCTGCAGAAGGGAGTATAGGCAACAAACAAAAAAATAAAAAAAGAGTGAAAGTA
The DNA here is from genome assembly GCF_030686135.1 of Camelina sativa. NCBI lineage: Eukaryota > Viridiplantae > Streptophyta > Magnoliopsida > Brassicales > Brassicaceae > Camelina > Camelina sativa. The sequence continues at coordinate 23,949,390 of NC_141880.1, read as the reverse complement.
TAAGTCAAAAGAAGGTGATGCGACGCAACCTAGAGAGTTCAACCACCACCGTGCGTTCTCAACCATCGTCGTCTCGAGCAAGGTTCAACCGACGGCATGGAATCAGACTCGACCCATCCTGAGAGGTTCATCACTCCGCACTCGTTCGAGCCACTCACGCCAACACCCGATAGAGCCTCTCTCTTGAGCCACACATAAAGTCTCCATCGAGCCAACTCGTCAGAGAACACTCTCTCCGGTTCCCTCCCCAGCACATCAATCTTCATATGTGTCACGGGAGCGTCAGCCTTCACCCGCTCCTTCACGCCACTCGTCACACGAGTCTAGGGAGAGACAAGGACAAGGTTCGCGTGGTTCCAGAGCCTCCTCAAGTCGTCGATCAGCGCGTCGTTCTGCAGCTCAAGCTGAGCAAGAGGTTGAGCAGCGAGATGAAGCGCAGGGTGATTATCAGGACATGCAGGAGGTTGAGCAGCAAGTTGAGCAACAAGGTGATTATCAGCCTACAGATGTGGTAGTGTTAGTCTCGGACCATGGTGAGTCTAGAGTCAACGACATGCAGTGCGGCGAGCAGCCGAACACTTATCAGAACACACAAGAGGTTGAGCAGCAAGTCGACCAACTAGCTGAGGCCACTCCCGCGGATCCCGAAAAAGGTGAAGGACATAGCCAGTATCACGCACCAACTCGTTGGGCAAGCACGAACTCCTTCTTCTACTACTGAGGTACTCCGACCTTCTCTCTAGACATACCATTTCATTCACGCATTGTTTTTGTTATGAGTCTCAAATCCTTCTGCAAAGTTTTCTTACACAGGAGACTGTGTAATTTAAGTTTGGGGGAGGGTTTGAGATGATGTATCTCATGTTGTGTCTTGTGATTCTTGTTTCAAATTTTTGCATCATATCATGTTTGAATCTGCATCTATATATTTGCATAGAAAAACCATAAAAATTTGAAAAAAAAATTTCGAAAATTTCCACCAAAAAATAGAGTGTTCATGTAGTTTACACTTACATATTAGGATTGAGTCTAGTGTTATTTAGGGTTGTTGCATTTAGCATAGAGGTTGATGATGATTATAACCATGGTAGCATGCTGGATTCAATAAGATAGGATCAAGGCCCTTGTTATTAGTTCTTTGATGCATGTTGATTGAATTTGAAAATGTAAGATTGAAGCATGTTTTGAATTGACGTCATTCCCTATCTATCTGAACCTAATCCTGACTTGCAATTATTTTGTTATGCATTGAAGTTGAACTCATGGATACCATACACATACTTGGATTGTCTTTCACATTTTTACCACCCTTGTTAATCCAAGTAGCTGATTCCCATCTTTGGAACAGTTTCCCGCACCTTTAACCAACCGTTCTTTCAAGCCAATTGTATTCTTGAGTGTCAGGCCTTTTCTGAGTTGAGCTTGTTAGAAAGTGTTAGGTTCTAACCGACAAGAGTAGGATCTTGTGTAGTTCTAGTTCGCGTTTTCCGGACTAGTAGGACTAGGTGAGAACTCGATTTTGGGGATTGGGTATGGATTTGTGCAGAAAAGTACAGGGTAGAAAGTCTTAAGGAGGGGGATGTGTTATCAAAGTTTACAAGTCTAGTAAAGGATTTGGGTTGAGTAAAGTAAAAAGATTTACTGGTTCTGGGCATAGAATGAAAAGATTAGACAAAGAAAAGAAAGTAAAATGTGAAAGATGTCTAGAGTCCTTAGAAGAAAAGAAAAAGAACCTTGCTGATAAGAAGTGAACTCCTCCTATGACTAAGTGTAAAAAGTTTGAGATAATGTTTCTGATGAAGGGTGGAGATAGGACCAACTTCTGGGTTAGAATGTTAGGACTGAGTTTCCTTGGGGACCTTGGGTAGACAGGGCACTGCTCTTGTATGTATCAGGTGGTTTCAACCTTTAGCCTTCTTTTGAGCTCAACTCCTTTTCGTGAGAGAACCTTATTCTGTATTGACAAAACCACTTTAGAAGGAGACCATCTTCGTCTTTGACCCTCCACCCTAGCCAAATGAGTTCAATGACAATGCATAGCTTGATTCATGGTTTTCTGGTAATAAATGTTAAAGGGGGTGATTGATAGGATTGCATGTGTAGATTAAACATATGAAATTCCTTCACCATGCATCATAGAACTAAAAACAAGGACCTTGATTCTAACTAGTCTATTCAGCATGTTTTAGGTTCTGAGACCCCATCTTCACACCTCTTCTTCATACTTTGTTCTTGATTGATTGCTTGAGGGCAAGCAAAGAATAAGTTTGGGGGAGTTGATATTTTTTTCTTTTCGAGAAGGTTTTTTTGACGCTAGCCACCAAAAAAACGTTCTCAGACTTTGTATTCCGACACCTTTGAGTTTATTCAGTATTTTCATTTGATTTCTTTTACAAGTTGTTCTTTACTTTTTAATCTATCTAAGAATGCTTGTTTCAATATTTTCTGAGTTTGTATTGTTGATGATGATTTTCGGATCTGAGTAGTGTAGTAGTTGGCGGATCTTAGGATGAGATAGATTAGGTGGCGGATCTTAGGATGTAGAGTGTTTAAGCTTTGATTTTTATGATTCTCTTCTAGAACAGTGTTAGAAATGCTAGTTTCTATCTGATCAATTGGGACTAGGTTCGAGACATTTCCACACCCAAAAGGTGTTTGATGGAATGTCTGACCAACTAGTGCCAGAGACTTACGTTCCTAGCCTAAGAGATTAGTTGTCTAGGATGTTTGTTGACATGAACGAACTTGTTTGTCATGCCTGCTCAACCATGTTTCTCTAGCGAGAGCTGGGTATGGAAATGGTTGAGTCTGAGTAGCTTTTACCAAGAGATTGGATTAGCTAAGTTGAGATGTTTGTTGTCTAGGGATAGATTGTTTGTGGCATGTTAAACACTTTGTAGACTAGGAGACTTCACCGACATCAATTACTCTCATCCTTAGGACCTCTTTCTTCCTGATATTTATTACATTTCTGAGACTATTTCGTGTCTTGCCTTTTAGTTCATGCTTAGACTCGTTTTCTGTTTTCATTCATTTTCGCTTCCTGTCATAAATTCTCGTTTCTAGTTCAGTGACTCAATTTTGTTTTGTATTGTCATCATTCTAGGACTGTTAGACAAACACTATTTTATATTGGCTTAACTTGTTATTCCGTAATTGCATCTTGAGTGATAGTATAGTTTCCCAACTGGATTGACACCTTAAGTACTACAACTGCATAAGGTTAATTGAACCTGCTAGGATAGACACACAAAAATCTTAGTATCAAGGATCTTTATTAGATCCACATAAATCCTGATCCCAAACTGGATTTGTTTTCACAATTGGAGGAACTGCAATCTCATGGCGCTCACAGAAACAGACTTTGGTCGCCACTTCCTCAAATCATGCATAAATAATTGCTCTTCATGAAGCATCGAGGGAATGTGTATGGCTCAGATCAATGACTAACCACATACAAAAATCGAGTGGAATAGTCACCAGTAAAGAGCCGACAACATTATTTGAAGACAATGCTGCTTGTGTCGCCCAAATCAAAGAAGGTTACATCAAGAGCGACATAATAAAGCATATACCTCCAAGATTTTTCTCATACACTCAAGAACTCGAGCAAAAAAGGAAATTGATATCCAACATATCCGATCAAGTGACAATGCAACAGATCTATTTACAAAGGCGCTTCCGCCTACAACATTCAAAAAGCATATTCACAGTATTGGAATGCGTCACCTACAAAATTTATGAAGAAAGATTATACATATCTATTCGAGGGGGAGATTATGTTACTATACTCTTTTTCCCTTGTCATGGTTTTTATCCCAATGGGTTTTCCGTGACAAGGTTTTTAATGAGGTAGTACGTAACTCGTCAATGGTGATGGATAATCAAGGGGGAGTATTATAAAATATGTGATTAATCCATCAAAAAACACATGTCATGACACTTGTTCATGTAATATTACACTAACTTACTACTTGTCTTTTGTAGTTCACCACTTGTCATTACCAAGCGTATAAGTGTGTGACTCATGTCTTTTAGAGTTCACTATAAATAAGGTTTTGTAAGAAGAGGGACATAATAGAAGTTGTCTTTGATCAAAGAAATTGGTCCCTAATCTCTCTCTCATGGCTTCTCTCTCTCTCTCTCTCTCTCTATCTCTCTCTCTCTTTATTATTTCTTGTTCTCTTTACAAAGTATTACAAACACATATAAGTCTTTTGTAGTTATAGTTCGTAACAGTGATTTATATATTGTCAAAAAAGAGGTAATTTATATTAGGTTCTTATTCAGTTTTGGTTAATGGAGCTACTTATGGTTTTATTAAACCGGGAAAGAAGCCTCCGTCAAGACGATTCAGTGTCGCCATTTTTATTCATCTTGTGTGCAGAAACGCTAGTCCACGTTATAAACAAAGCAGAATCGAAGGGAAGACTGACTGGAATGAAACTCACTCCATCTAGTCTTCCAACATTTGCTTTTTGCCGATGATAGCATGTTCCTTTGTCAAGCTACTCATAAAGAATGTTCTGAATTTCTGAAGTGCCTTCAAACTATATGGGAAAGCTTCAGGGCAAGAAATAAATTTTCAGAAGTCTTTGATCACTTTTGATAAGAGGTTGGTAATGGTAAGTATATAAAAATGTTGGTATTAGGTATATTTACTGGTATCGAGAAAGTGGGTGGTACTAGTAAATTTGAAGCTGCGAGAATGCTTCAGTGGATCGAAAAGATACCTACTCAATTTTATTACAGCTAGATTAAAATCAAGATTGGGTGGGTGGTATGAGAAAACTCTCTCTTTGGGAGGGAAGGAAGATTTATAGAATCCAGTAGCTATAGCTCTACATTTCTATGCTATGTCTTGTTTAGGTTGACGAAACATCAATGTCGCCGAAACATCAATGGCTATAGACCTTCCAAGGTGCAATGTTCTTTTTGGCCGGGAGCTGTTGGAAAAAGGTGTTATGAAGTTTGTAGGAGATGGCTTGAGCACCAATGTTTGGTTAGACAAATGGATTTTTGATGAGGTTCCAAGGTGTCCTTTCAACAGAGAAATGCAGATAGATTTAAACCTGAAGGTATCGACACTGATAACATCAGAAGGGGAGTGGAACACCACACTCCTGCAGAGGCTTTTCCCACCGGATGATGTGATCAAGCTACAATCATTTTCCCCTGAGCTATCTCTTCGTGATTGTTATGTGTGGGCGTTTACAAAGGATGGTAAGTACTCTGTGAAGAGTGTGACTAGGCTCCTTACTAACGAAGCATCAACTGGGGTTAATCTTTCAGAAGGTGCCAAAGCTGTGAATGAGATCAAGACAAGGATATGGGATACACCTACTGAACCAAAGATTCGAATGTTCCTATGGCGAGCTCTTTATGGTGCCTTAGCAGTTGCAGAGTGTATGCGTAGCCATGGTGTTAAAGTGAATCCTATATGCCAAGAATGTCGAACTGACAAGGAGGCAATTGTACACATGCTTTTTGAATGTACTCTAGCGACTGGAGTATGGGATGCTACATTACTTCCCTTGCCGGCTCATGGATTTTCTACTTGTGTTGCAGAAAACGTGAATTATCTATTACAGATAATGACTAGAGGAGATATACGGGAAGACCTCAAGAATGCAATCCCTTGGATACTGTGGGAAATTTGGAAAGCATGGAACAGACTTGTTTTTTCAGGTAGAGCTCAGTATCCCCATGTGTTGCTAGCTGCGACACTGATGACTTCTAAGGAATGGCTACGCCAGCGAGCCATGGTTCTGCAGGAAACTAACTTAGTGGAGCAATGGGGTTTAGCGAGGTGGACACGATGGAGTAAGCCTGCCCCGGGAGTTCTGAAATGCAATATACGCTGTGCTTGGGTTAATGAAATGTATTAATGTGGTGGAGCTTGGATTATGCAGAATGATGCAGGGAATGTTCAGTTTCATGCTAGGGATGCTTTTCTTCCAAGGATGAATAGGATTTCAGAGTTGGGTTGTATCCTACGGTGCCTGTAGAGTCTTTGTACCATTCAGGTTTATTCATGTGAGGTGTGGTCAGATTTTCAAGCGGCTTTAGCTGCTTTGGAGTCTCCGTTGGATTGTCCAAAATACTGATCTCAGGTGTGTTGGATTTTATGAGACAAAGCTCACAAGTGAGAGTAAACAATCACTTGGGGATTGAATCCCCCTTTACCCACACAAAAAAGAACTCATTTCTAAGGTGAACAAGCCATCAACTTGTGATGGAATCCACTAGATAAACTAGAGATTAACTTCTAACTAAAGAAGAGTTTGGAGTGTATTTAACATCACTCTCTAACTAATCTACATTATGATTATTAGTTAAGCATATGTAGTGAGAAGAGAGTAACAAATTAGATGGAGGAAATACTTGTATTCAATATGTGTGTATTACAAAGTAGTGACAAAGCCTTTATATATAGGCAAGGAAGGAGATTTGAACTGTAAACATAAGACAAAGAGTGAAAGTGACATGAGGAAAGAGAGAGGAAGCTTCATGAGGGCCCAAGGAGTGTAGGGGACCACTCCCAACGTCCCTTTACTCACATGTGAACACTATCAATGTCTCTTTGCTCCTAGTTGCATTCCTTTGACTTATTTAACATCTATTCCTCTAATTCTTTCATGGGCTTTGATGGGCTTTCAAGATTCTTCTATCTTCTTCTCCCTTAACTTTACTAAGAGTAGAATCATCTTGGGCCTTCATTGGACACCAATTCGTCCCTTTATGATACTTGAAGCCTAGATGGAGCCTTGATATCATTCTCCTCCTTTGTTACTTCTTCCATCAAATCTAATACTCCCCCTCAAGCTTAAGTGTAGAGATATTGGAGGTTAAGCTTGGAGATTCACGAGCCTATTTGAGTGTTAAACTTCCTTAAACATTCTCCTTAAAGTATCTTAAAGCTCAGCCTTTTCTTCTTGACATACGCCTTAGGTTCTTGTTCTCTTCTTCCTCTCTAATAAGGTGGAAAATATTGTTGGAGTAATACAGGTGATGGGGGAGGTATACTTCAAACTATCTTCGCCGAAAGCCAACTCATTGGCCAGGGATATTGCTCATAGCATCACTAGAGATGGAAGGCTCACTTCGTATCTAGCTTTAGGTGGTCCTTCGTGGCTACATGATCGGATAGAAGAGGAACGAGCTGAATGAGGATGAAGCTGGAATATGATTTAGTTTACTATGATGGTTATATTGGTCTCATTTAACTTTCAATTTACAATTTCTGTTTACTTAATCATCATTACAGCGTTAAAAAAAAATTATAATACCTCGGTTTGGTAAATCGGTAATATTGTATGATTAGACCATACAATAAAAGAGGTACCATTGGAATTCCTCGAACCCGGGAAATTGTTGGAACAGAATTTTTCAGAAATAAGTTTCAGAAAAATTGCAGGTTTTGGACAGTGACTTTCCGGCCAAATTCTCGCCAAATGGCGGATAGAAATTGTCGGGTCAATAGTGTAATGGAAATCTGGTAATGAGTACTACAAGATGGTATACTCATACATCTAAAACGGAGTTGATTTGAATGAGAAATAAGAGTGTGAAGTGATCTACTTGGGATGGTTTGGGAAATATGACTAGTTTTTCATTCATATATATATATAGTTTCACTCTCTTCTAGTTTCAAAAGTGTGTAGAAGGAAGAGGGAAGGTTCCCACATGCAAGCCGAACCGAACCAAACCGGGCACACAACATGTTTTTGTTAACATGTATCCAACCATATCTGACCATGTGGATTAATGACACATCTTTACATGTGGCCGAGGGTAATGTATGGCCGAGGGTAATGTATGGCTGAGGGTAATGTATGACATATCTTTTCGTATTTACCATGCGGCCGAGGGTAATGTATGGCTGCGCAGCCATGTCTCCCAAAACCCTACATCAGCTTCACGTTTCTCATCCACAACCTGTCTCACTTTATTGTAACTCATAAAACATCCAACCTGTCGCCCAAAAAGGGAACTGAAACTACTATTATTTTCAGCCATCAGGTCTAAACTAACAGTTACGATCGGACAGTCCCAATAACAAACCGAAATAAAACTTAGTTTCGATTGTTTACCGCATAAGTTGGATGAAGAACTTAAGTCTCGGGGCAGTTTGGGGAAGAGAAATTGACACCTAGGCCAATAACTTGACAAAAGTATAGCAATAGTTAGAAGTAGGTCTAAATGCAATAAGATTGTGAGAAAGTAGGTCTAAGTGCCAATATTATCATAAATAATCTATGAGACTACAACTCTCGATGGGAAGAGTTTGGTACGTTTGCAATAAAGGGAGGTGAGACTTGATGGAAGGTTGAATAAATCACGGTTGTGCTTACTCCATACTTTAAAGTCGCCTTCCATTGAGCTTTGTTGAACTGTTACGCCACGTTTTGCCAGTATGCTTCTGTGATTAGGATGCTTTAGTCTATGTACTTTTGATGAAGAATTCAGGTCTTTAGACTTGCAGCTGAAGGATCTATAGTTGTTCTTAGTTCTGCACGTACGTCTCCATGATGCATTTCTTACCCTAATTCGAATTAAAAAGAGGTAATTTAGACTACCTTAATTCGGCTACCATCAAAGAGGCATGCTTCTCAGTGATAGACGACTACCCGGACGGATCAAAACTCCCGGGGTACCAATATCGTTACTCGATCCCTGGTGAGAGACCCTTACAACATGCCGAGTCACTACCACTTTGATGGGTAAAATTGGTGACCTAATCTCAATTTAATAATTACTTAAAGGGTACACATAACTCAATACCCGGTTTACAGCGGTTTGCTAAAGATTTCTAGAACAAAAACATACAACCATTAAAAGAAAACAAGGCGATTTCCGACGGAAATCTCTACTGACCAAATTTTGTCGGCTATTTCTGACGAACTCTCGACTGATATACGACGAAAATTGAACCGTTGTAATCCGTTGGTAATCCGTTGAGAATTACCAACGGGATTTGGTCCGTCGGGAATTCTAGACCATATCCCGACAGAATCCTGACAGATTAAGTCCGTTAGACAATTTTGTCAGAACTTCGTCGGAAAACCATAGGGGAAATACCATATTGTATTGAATATAAATAAAAGATCAAACACTATATATGGTAATGCAAGTTTTATAATAAATTTAATTAGATCTACCAAAAAAAATTATATATAAAAAAATACGTATATAATTTAATTTTGACAATAATATATATATAAATAAATACATATATAAATGATGAGATCTAACAAAAAAATTAAAAAGAATTTGACAATAATTTAGAAAAAAATTATAAAGATTCTAGACAACAAAATTCAATTTTTTAAAAATATATATTTTTAATAATTTGAAATCTAACAAAACGTATCATAAATGTTTGTTTTCATTGATATTAGGTCTAACAAAACACTCCATAACAATTGAATTTGTCAAATAGAATTGAAATCTAAATATATAAAACCTGAAAAACTCATAATTCCGTTGGTAATCTGTCGGGAACTCCCGACGGATACCCGACAGCCAAAAGAGTTTTCTCGGGTTTAAGGATTTAAACGCATTTAACATGTGTTTTAAACTCCATCGGAAAACCATCAGGAAAATACCAACAGATTACCGACAGATTTTCGATGGGTTTAGGATATAGGGTATAGAAATATGAAACTTTATAACTTAATACATTCACAGACACTATTTCTTATGTCTTAAAACACTTACAATCAGTTTTGGTCTATTATATGACTATAAGTTAAATTTTTAAAATTTAACATGATTTCATCATAATTGTTTCTAAATACACTTAGAATGTTACTTAAGAGTTTGAATGTTGTGAATGACTAAATTTTCAAATTATTTTTTTATTGGTTTTTTTTTTAATGAAACAGATTTAGAAGCTATGAAGTATGGAGTGATATTTTTCAAATTATATATGTAGTTTTTTGAACTTTTTTCATAGATCCATCGGGAAACTGTTGGTATGAAAGAAAAATTAAAAATTATTCCGTCACGATTCCGTGGGATAAACACACAAATTTAACCGGAGAAATTTTTTTTCCCAAATTTTTTGGAATTTACGAGAAGTATTGTTTTAATATATTTTGTTTACTTACTCTAAACCACAAAAACGTTTCGGTGAATCTTCTCATTCTCAACCTAGATTCACTTCTTCTTCCTCACGAATATTTTTTCTTCACCCGATTCACTTCTTCTTTTTCCTGTTTCTCCCTCTTTCTCTCTCCTAATTCAAAGATTTTGTTTCTCAAATCCACCACAACCACTCAACTATGTAACGATTTGTAGTTTTTCTATCTCAAATATGTATGATTTGGGATTTGCAATGTTTGGATTGAAATATGTTAAGAGTAATGTTGTTAGTTATGTCAGATTAAGAAGTTGTTAGGTTGAAATAACTTTAATTTTGCGTTTTCCATGTTTAAGAATTGCGTAAAAGGAAACTTTTCCTAAATAAAAAATCGGATATGTTCAATTAATATATTTGTTACGATTGAGTTGATCTTTTATTGAGTGTTTAGATTTTTGTATAAGTTTACTATTAAGAGATTTGAGGCGATTTATATGGGTATGGTTGATCTTACACTTACTTTTTACACAGGGACTACGAAACATATCGACATCGCGGTAACCGATTTCCCCAAAACAGAGATGAACACAGTGGTTATGGGGCTAATGTTCATACCCCCTCCACACAAAACTCGGGATCGCCTACAACTGCCTGACCTTCTATCGTAATGACCATTGAGGATTTTGTTTCTCAACCTAGACGAGAACTTATCCCAAAACTCCATCCCAACTACATCGGAGATGCTACATGGTAAATCTCAAACTCTAAAACACTTATGATTTCTTTTTTTTTTTTTTCTTTTTTCAGATCAAAATTTTGTAGATTTGAGGCATCTGGAAACGACATTAGCAATTCTATAAACCGGATGATGTATGGACTCCTCAAAGAACCATATGAAACATACTCGTCAATGCCAAGTGATGACCGTAACCTTTGGTTGAAACAGTTTGCGGTAATACTACATGATTTCAGGATTTTTTGTTCTAATTTTTCTAAATTTCAGGAAAATCCACAAACCAAGGGTCGAATCTTTGGATTAGGAAATGTGGCAAAAAGACTTCGTACTTCTTCATCACAATATATGATCGTGATCCTGAACTTGTTCGCGCCCTCCAAGAAAAAGATGACCGTATCGAAGCTCTTGAGAAGATGATGGAAAAAGAGAATGAGATGAACAAGCTGAGAGATGAGGAGCTTGCATCGTTCATGGTAGAGATGCGATTAAAGTTCCCCGTGAATTCAAGTTCTTAGACCTATTTTAACAAAATTTAAGTTTTATTCAACATTTTCTTTTTGTTTTTGATTTGAGTATATTGCCTTTTCTTTTTGTTTATGATTTGTGTATATTGCATTTTGTAACTCCAATACAGAGAAATGATCCATTCATAAATTGGTGTCGAACAAGTAAAACGATTTTTTCTCCGACGGATTTCCGACAGTCAAAACGATCCATTTATTTTTTCTCTGTTTTTCTTGTAGTGAACTGATCAATTCACGGTTTTTTTACGGTTCGTTCTAGTGAACTGATCAATTCACGGTTTTTTTACGGTTCGTTAAAGAATACGAGAACAAGCCTACCAAAAACAGTTACGCTCATATATGCCTAGAATTACCTTTTCCATATGAACAAAAGATATTCATAAAGAGCACAAAATGAAAAGCTCAACGATAATTAAAAATATTGATGAAAATTTGCAAATTGATATGTATACTATAAGCTTTTGGAGAGAAAATACTAAGATTTTCGTAAAAATGCTTAGAATAAGAGAACAAGATCCATTAACAAATATATGGTTAAACCAGGGAACGAACCCTCCTAACAAGACCAACCTTCTGTTGAGGAGGTGCATCACCCAAACCCGTTCTGACACTACCATTGTGTTGATGATTACCCTCCTTCTTCCATGAGAATATCTTTGAGTCCCTCTGTTTAGAAGGTTTCCTGCATGATTCAGTTTAAGAATTGTTTTTTTTTAAGCAAAGGTAATTTAGATTTACCTTAATTTGGCGAATTTCATGTATACTTGCTAGACAAGCAATCGCAACGTCAAGGTACCACTATCATTCTTCGAACCCTGGAACGTGGAGAGACTCAACTCCCTGACTCCTTGTGGTATCCCAGGGACAACTTTGATAGGTCGGGTTTGGTGACATTTTGTCGGTTTAATATGGTTCGTTAAATAACAAGAACAAACCAACCAATAGCAAAATTCGGATCTAGAGAACAATAATCAAAACTTGTCATAACATAGATTATCATAAAATCGTTAGCATTTGAGAACAAAGTTTGACAGGAAACCACACACACAACAAAACCTGAAATAAAGAAAACGAGAAACAAAGTTTATTTTTTTTACTCTAGTCGGCCTTGGCAGCTGAAGCAGCAGCTTGACCTCTCCTCTTAGCAGCAATAACACCGACCTTCTGTCCGACGAAAATTTACTTCATGGTTAAGAACTGTTCTTAATTATGCGAAGGAGTATTAAGATGAACACGCCAATACTTAGTTTATATGCCGTTTTGTATAGTATAAGAAGTTTCCTTATTTTTGATCTTCTAGTATACATATAAATAAAATGTAACTAGGTCAATATTTGTTAAGGAATGAGAATCTCTCCTTCTCCTCTATTCTAACCTAGCCGCTCTCTCTTTCTCTATTTATCTCTTGATCATTCTATCTCATTCTCTGTTCTTATCATACTCATATGTTTGTAATTCTTACATGGTATCAGAGCAGTAACGCTCCTATTCTACAAAATCTCAGTTTGTTTTATTCCGCAACCAAATTCAGTTCGAAGATCTCTCATGGATCTCAGCAAAACGTTAATCATTCCGGTCACACATTGTTCACATATCCAAGCCAAAGAGGTATTATAGTCATTCTCATATATGTTGATGATATTATTATCTCTGGGAATGACAAGGTACGCATTCAAGATACCAAACAGTACCTTAAATCTGTATTTGATATTAAAGATCTTGGAGAACTTAAGTACTTCCTTGGGATAGAAGTGTGTCGTTCTAAAGAAGAACTCTTCTTATAATAAAAAAAGTACACACATGATATTTTAAAAGATGTAGGCAAGCTTGGATCAAGACCAGTTGAAACACCACTCGAAGAAAACTACAAGTCAAACCGTAAGGGGGAGCATGATGAAGCTCTATTCGAAGATGTAAAACAGTATCGAAGGTCGGTAGGTAAGCTGATGCGGACATCGATCCTACAAAACAAACCGTTGAACCAGATCCTGTACCACATCCTGTACCAGAAGTACGAAAAGGCTCTATGACACGATCTAAGGCTAAACAGCTAAGGACAAGGTTTAACCTAGCCGTTCAAGACATTGTAAGCTCCCTAGAGCTGAAGGACGTCAACTAGTCTGTACCACCATCATGCCACCATAATGGACATGATCAAATTACCGAGGAAGAGCTTGCTGAAGCCTTCACCCAAATGAGCCTTGATCAGACCAGTTCCCCAGGTCTGAAACCTCTTTTGGCAGGTCAAGGAACCTCAAAAATCCAAGAGAAGACATTGGATCTGCAAGAGACGTGTGATACAAGCTACACCTCCGATCAATATAGTGAAGATCAAGACCAAGACATAGAGGACATGAACGAGCATCAAGAGGCTGATCAAGATACTCTAGAGGAACTCCAGGAAGACCCCTACTTCAGTAAACAAACCAACAAGCCAATACAAGACAAGAACCCTGAAGTAGTTCATCGAGTAGTACAAGAAGTGGTTCAAGGAACGTCTATTGGACCTAGATCGCATCCAGGTAAGTCTTATTAAATATTTTCGATCCTTTCAGGTCCCACCAATCCCAACAACGGCTAGAAGACTTGCTCATCAAGAGAGATCAAGTCTACTTAGCATTTTCTTTTATTAGTTTATTTACTTTCCAAAAACAATGGTTTTGTGTTTGATTTTATTTGCTTTCCTTTGTTGCATTATTTTTCATTTATTTTCGGCCTTAGGGCTAGCTGAAGGACTCTTATAAAGTCCCCCTGCAGCAGTTGTACGATTTTTCACCTTTGATTATCAATAAAATACTGAATTTTCTTACTTTTTCTCTTTAAGTGTTCTTGAGAGAATAAGCTTGTTCTTTGTCTTGTGTGTGAGATTCCACAAGGCTAAGTTCGTGTACTGTGTCAGAGACCAATCACATCTCTGTGGTGTACTTCAATCCGCCAGCACTTCCCCTTTTACCGATCCCACACGAGAGAAGCGACCGCCATCGTGTCAGATCCACATCATCGACCATCTTTCTTTCACAAGAGAGAAGCGACTGCCAGCTTGTGAAGCCATCATCTCTATCCCGGTATAAGACTCACCACCGAGTCTTGTATCATCTGGTATCAGAGCACAGTTCACGCTGTTCCCTTGCCAGGTTTATCTTTTCCATTAACTTTCATTTCATTTGTAGCTTTTGTTTTATTTTATTAAAAAAAAAAAAAATAGTTTCTTTTATTTCACAGCCTTATCTCTAGTTTGTTTAAGCTTTTATTTAAAAACTTTAAAAAAAAAAAATATATTTTCAATTTGTTTCCTTAAGTTGTGTGTTTCACTCTCTGTATTAGTTGCCGTACTAGTTCATCTCGCATTTAAAAAAAAAAATCTTTTCAGCTTTTGTTTCATTGCTTTTATTGTCTAATATTGCTTGTCATTCTTAAAATTTCAAAAAAAAGAAAAGTTTCCTTTATTTTCTTTGACATTTCCCTTTTCAACTTCTGTGGTACGTTGATCCTTTGTTGTTTTTGTCTAAGCGCAGATCCGTTCTAGACACTCACTATGGGAGAAATCGCAGATATACCCCAAGACGCCATGATGCAAATGATGAGAACCCTCACAGAGCAGTTGAGAGGACTCATCTATAGGATAGGCCGTTTGGAGCAACCTCAAGCGAGGGTTGACGTTGGACCAGATCCAGAACAAAGGAATGTCCGCGACGAGGAAGACGAATCCATTGACATGGATGATGATGATCCACCACCAGATCCATTAAGGCGTCAACATCATCGGAGAGAAGATCCTTTCATGCAGAACCGTGCTAGAGAGGTAGAACCACGAGAACAAAATCGAGATGTTAAACTAATATCTCCTACTTTTGCAGGAAAGTCTAATCCGGAGGTTTACATGGACTGGGAGAGACGTATGGAATACATATTCCAATGTTATTTCTATGGAGAAGCCCAAAAGGTAGCCCTTGCATCGGCGCAGCTCACTGACAATGCCTTGTCATGGTGGGATAGGACGGTAGCCGATAGAAGGAGGCAGCGGTTTGCTACCATCAGCAGTTGGGGCGACATGAAGTACCTCTTGAGGTTGAGGTATGTACCTGATCATTATCAACGAGACTTACAAAAACGTTTTAAATGTCAAGGCAGGGGACACATGGCGAGAGAATGTACGAACCAAAGGGTGATGATTGTCACACCTAGTGGAGACTATGAGTCTCAAGACGAGCAAGATGAGTACCGTTCTGATCCAGAGAATGATGTGGAGTATCCCGACACAGGAGAACTTCTTGTGATCCGACGTATGCTGAGTGTACTTGTCAACCCCGAGGAGAAAGTTCAAAGGGAAAATATTTTCCACACTCGATGCACAATCAAGAACAAGGTATGTAACTTGATTATTGATGGAGGTTCTTGTACTAATGTTGCTAGCAAGTATATGGTGGACAGGTTACGTCTTCAGAAAACAAAGCACCCGAGGCCATACAAACTTAGGTGGCTGAACGATGACACCGAGCTGAAAATTTCTGAACAAGTTACTGTATCATTCAGCGTTGGGAAATACCAAGATCAAGTCATTTGCGATGTAGTTCCAATGAGAGCCGGACATCTTCTTCTTGGAAGACCATGGCAGTTTGACCGAGCTACAACTCACGACGATCGAACAAACCATTACACTTTCACGCACAATGAATGTAATTTCAACCTTGCCCCTTTAAGTCCTTCTGAAGTTCATGAGTTGCAAAAACACATGAACAAAGAGGTCGAGGTAAGGACTTCTAAACTTTATTTGAGATCCAATGAGGTTTGTAAAACCATGAGTGCCAAGGGCACTGAAACACATATAATTGTGGTATGGAACAAGGGGATAAAGGAACTTAATCTTAGACTAATATAGACCCTAATTGTCACAAATAAACACTCAAATGGGCAACAGCTCCAAATTGAAACACATATAATTGTGGTATGGATGATGAATGTATGGAATGGTGAGATATGAAATGAATGGATGGAAGGGTGTTTCAATTCCCCTTATGCAGTTGTAGTATAAGAGGTGTTAATCCAATCTGAGAGTTTGCAAGCAATCAGGATGTGCATAAATGTCTAAGTCAAGCCAAATGTAAAGGATGTTTGTCACTAACAATCCTATTGATGAAATGTAAAACGCAGAAAGTAAAAACTACTAAGATAGATGCTAAATGTAAAGAGAACAGACTAATCAAAGCTATGATGAACCAAGAACAGAAATAGAACTATGATAATGCAAGTAATGAACTAATGCAAGACAAGTAATGAACATGACACTAAGTGAATGCAGCAGAAATGCAACTAAAATGAAACAGGAAACAAGACAGGATAACTACAAAGCATAAACAAGAATTCTGGGGATGAACTCGAGCAAGCACTCGATCGAGTGTAGATCGAGTGCAAGGTCGAGCTGGACAAATACGTAAAACAGAGCAATGCAAGAAAAACAGAGCAATACAAAAGCAAATCAAACAACGATCAAACAACAAGATTTAAGCTAGGAAATCAATAAACAAGGAAGGTCTTGAGGAGGGATTCATGGGCTGGACTAATGATTGAGGTCATCTAACTTGGTCAACAAATCTCAAACAACTTGAGCTAATCTCTAGACATATATTTCTAAGACATGTTTAATCCACTCTCATGGCAAGAAACAATCAAACTCATGCATCTCTAGACTTGTTCTCACAAAGTAAAGAATCTACACAAGCAGGCATTAAGCAATATGTCAAATACCAAACAAGACTTCTAATCTCTTAGCAAGCCTAATGATAGTCTCTAGATCTAGCCTTATCTATGCTCCTTAGACATTGGTGTGATGCTAAGATGCTTGAGATCAGATCCTACCCTCTCGGTTATAGGACCAGCATTAAGAACATCTAGCCTAGAAGAGATCTACAACAATCAAGCTTGACCAAATCAAACAAACCTCAAACACAACCCAGCCTAACCCATCCTCAAGATCCTAAGCAACTACTCACAAGAACACATGATGAACAACAAAGTAATAAACCCAGAAAATGATGAAACTTGCATGATTAGATAGATAAAGCAGAGATCTACAATATTGAAGAAGGAATCAAACACGAATTCTTAATATCTTGAAATTTATGGAACCAAAAAAATCCAAGAATTCTATGTTTTTCTCCTTCAAGGAGGTACAAGATAATAAAAGTGCAAAAGCAATAATTCCCAAAAGGGTAAAAACTAGGTTTTTGACTATCTAAAAAGCTGGACTCTTGGTGGCTGCAGGGTACAAGGCCTTTAAATAGAAAAAGTAGAGGAAGCCCTAAAAATGCTAAAAGACAAAATAGCCAGGCGGCTCGGCCAACTCGACCCGGTGCTCGGTCGAGTGACCGGTCGAGTTGGGTTTTCTTGTGCTCCTTCCACTCGGTCGAGTCACTCTCAGAACACGGTCGAGTGTCTGGTCGAGTGGACAGTCGAGTGGGACTCCGGACCTTGGTTTTCCAGCCTTAACTCCTTTGCTTTCTCCTCATGATTGCTTCACTTCTCCTCAGCATTCCTTCCATGCTCCTTAGGCTCCAAAATCACCTGTTTATGCAAGAAAAGATGCAAATGCAATGGAACTACACTCTAATGCAAAAACAATCCTAAAACTATGCAATAATGGTCAAAAAGGATAGTAAAGGATGCAAAAGATGTGAATATATTAAGGGAAAACAGGGTAAAATATGTGAACATCAACACCCCAAACTTAGTCTTTGCTTGCCCTCAAGAAAATAAACAGACATAAGAAGGTAGGTGAGGGTTGATAGTGGGATCTCAGCTCCTAAAGCTTGCAAATAAACCAGCTAGAATCAATGTCCAAGTTACTAGTACTATGTTGCAAGTTGAATGAGTTATACTTAAAGACTTTAGACAAACCTATCACAACCTTTACTGATTTGAGCCTTAGATGTCCACATGCATTCAAATCAACCATTTCCTTTAACATTCATTTAATCAAGAACATGGAGCAATCTTATGCAATGTTTTAAACTCATTTGGCTTGGAAATAAAGGTTTAGAGACAATGATGGTCTCTATTTAGAGTGGGGCTTATCAATATTAAGGTTCTCTCATAAAAATGGATTGAGCTATAGAAGAATGCTAAAGGTAAGATCACTTAGACACATACAAGAACAAAACCTTGTCTACCCAAAGGTAACCCAAGTGTTTGATCCTATCATTCTAAGCCCACATGATCCTAGTTCTACCCTTTATCTTCTTCTCTTCTCAAATACCCTTTTCTCTTTTGTTTTCAAGCCTTAGGAGAGGTTTTTTACTTGATCTTTCTAGTGGAATGAGAGATTCTTACTTATTTGCTATGGTTCTCTTTTCTTCTTATTCTTAAGACATAAAAGCATTTTGCTATACTCTTCTTTTTCTTTCTTTCTTTTCTTTGACTGAAACCATCTTTAAACAATATCATACTTCCCATTCTTTCACTAGACTTTGATTTTACTTAAACACATTCCTCTCCTAAAGACTCTAACCTTTTCTTTCTCTTTTCCTCTTTTCTTTTCTTTCTTTTTCAAACAACCAAATACCAAACCCAACAATGAAATCACCTAGTCCTATCTAGTTTGGAAAATGCAAACTAGAACTACACAAGGCATTATTCTTGTCAGTTCAAACCTAACACTTTCTACCAAACTCAATCCCAAAATAGGCCTTACACACTCAAGAATAAATATGGCTTGAAAGAAGGGTTGGTTAAGGGTATTGGAAACTGATTTTAATGATTCAATCAGCTACTTGGATCAACAAGAGTGGTAAAAAGGAGAAAGATGATCCAAATATGTATATGGTATCCATGAGTTTAAAGCAATGCACAAACTGATAATTACAAGTTAATATTAGGTTCATATAAATAGGAAATGGCATCAAATCACAACATGCTTCAATTTAGACCAAATGCAATGCAGGAATTCAAGGCTTGGTTCAATCTTATGCTTCTAACTACTCAACTAGCATCAAAGTACTATTAACTTGGGCATTGATCCTAGTTTAGTGAACTAAACAAGCTAACAAGGCAAAACTCGTCATAGATCCCTAATGAAAATAATTAACAGTCCTACATGAAACATGCTAAACAAGATGCTATTATGCAAAGCAAACTACATGAACACTTTTTTTTATAAAGATTTTTGCAAAACATTTCAAATTTTTAGGGGTTTTCTATGCCTTAGATGCTATGCAAATACTAACATGATGATGCTAAAAATTTGAAATAAGAAAACAAAACACAACATCAAATGCTATATCAAACCCTCCCCCAAACTTAAATCACACAGTCCTCTGTGTGAAAGAAATTTGTAAGAGGATTCAAGACCAAAAAACAAAACACAACATCAAATGCTATGATATTTACAAGTGAAGATGATAGTGGTACCTCAAGGATTGGAGAAGAAGCTGTCCACATCCTCATTCATTCTGTCAAATGTGTAGTTGAGGTCTGGTTGGTGACTTTGAGGGGGAGATGAAGGCAACTTGACGATGGGAATCGACTGGCACTCGGTCGAGTACATGCTCGAGTGGGGGGGCGTCGAGCTGGACTGCGAGTGCCAAAACTCTGACCTTGCTGCTGGTAGAACTGGTGCAAGAGTGTTGGATCCATGAAGTACTGGGATGGGAAGGGAGGGTAACCTGGATAGTTTGGATAAGCAGCTGGAGCTGGGAAGCCATAAGGTGTTCTGGGCTGGAACTCGGCCGAGTGCATTTGGGGTGCTCGGTCGAGTGGGTGCTCGAGTGACCCGGTCGAGTGCCTTGAAAATTGTTGTTCTCGGCTACTTGAACTCCTCTTCCTCTGAATTGGCTCGTACATGGAGGCTCTAGCTGGTTCCACAGAGTTTTCAACTCTTGAAAGTGCTCTAGTTGAGCTACTCCTCCTCAAAGTGCTAGATGGTGTTGGTGAAGAATTTCCACTTTTCAACTCAGCAATCTCCTTCTTTAGGCTCTTGATGGACTTAGCCATATTGCCCACCTTCTTCTTTAGCTTATCAAACTTCTTCCCATGCCACTTGTTCCACCTTTGTAGGAGTGTCAACCTCTTGCTAGTCTCCCTCACTCCTCTATTATCTCTTGGGTTGGGCTCATAATCCTCAAAGTAAAACTGCTCCTCCCCATCTGCCATTTGCACATCTCCGGCTTCATCAACTCTAACTGGAACTATCCCATCAAACAAGAACTCATCAGCTGGCCAAAAGTCAATGTTTGCTCCTTCTTGAATGGTGGTGAGCTCTTGGTTAGGTAAGATCAACTGTTTTCCAACTGTTGGAAGCTCAAAGTTGAAAATGTGATTTCCTTGATGCATTTCCTTGGCCAATATGAGAGTAGAGGTGAGGTAGCTTGAGTCAATCCATCTTGGCAAAACCTTCTCTCCTCTAAGTGGGACCTTGGCAGCTTGTAGTATTGGAGTGATGATGCCTCCAATGGCTAAGGCTCCTCTTGACCCTTTGTTTTGTAGCTTGCCTACCCAACTTCTCAAATATATCATGTGGTCAATGAGCACCATTGCAAGGTCAATCTCCACAGTGGTCCCAAGAATGATGGTTCCATCTCTTGCCTTAAGGATGATTCCATTGAGAGCCATATCAATCATCTTGAGCTCACCCTCATTGAGATTTCCAGTTTCCTTCCTAGCAAAGAAGGTGTTTGCTAAGGTCTTGTGGAAGTACCTTAGGACTGGGCTTCTTATCTTTGAACTCTTGGTCTTGGAGGATGAGTAAGTGATGTTGTCTCCAATGGTTTCCCAAACAGCAAAGAACTCTTCTCTTGGTATCATTAAGCTCCTATTACTCTCAACTTCAAAGCCAAAGATATTGGCTATCTTCTTCATTGGAAGCTCATACTTCTTCCCCTTGATAGTAAAGGCAATATGACCAGCTCCCAACTCATCATCCTTCCTTGCATATGTGTGCAGCTTGACTGTGGCTAGAAACTCACAACTTTCTTCCTTGTAACCCTCCATGCAAAGCCCCATGAACTTGGTTAAGTTGCTCTTTTCAAAAAGATACTCCACATCTCCATCAATGGCTAGCTTCTCCATGGTTTCCTTGTGTGGATATCTAGTCCCCAGGAACTCCATTCTCATGAAGGTTTCATAAAGTTGCCTCTTTGTCAAACCACAAGATTCTGCTTCTCCATCATCCTCTCCCTCTTCTTCTTCATCTTCTTCTTCACTCTCACTCTCAACCTCCTCTTTTTCAATCTCAACTGCTGGCCTCTTCCCTTTGGTCTTGTTTCTCCTCATGAATTCTATAAGAGTTGGCTCTCTTTCTTCTTCACTTTCAGTCCTCTCAGGATCTTCCTCAGCCGACTGGTTCCTTGAACTCGGCATCTGACTCGACCTACCACTCAGACAACCACTCGGTCGAGTGCTTGCTCGAGTGGGTCGTCGAGTGGTTCTTCCAGTTTCGCCTCTTGATTCAAGACTAGCATCACGACGATCCATGTAGCTTTCAGCCGCTTGTTGAGACTTCCTAGTAATCCTTGAAGACATTTTCGAATAGAACTGAGAGGAATAACTCAAAGCTTAAAGTTAATAGGTTAGTGACCCAAAAACTAAAAGAGCTGAGCTTGAGAAAAAAGATGAACTTTGAGAGAGATTTTAAACTTGAATTTAATTGTTTTTGAGCAAATGAGAGAGTGTGAGAGATACATGATCGAATCAAGCTCTATTTAAAGAAGTTAAGGGGACAAGGAGACAAGAGTGGAGCATCCATACCATTCAAAATTTGAAATGGGAATCTTTGACCTGCTTTTTGCTACCACTCGACCCCACGCTCGACCAGCACTCCTTGACCAAAGTTTGAAAATTCAAATTTTTCTTCTTTTTCTTCCCTCCACTCGATCATTCTAGAGAAATGGGAATCGAGTGGGCCTTAGTTCTTTGCCAACTTGGTCGAGTACCTCTCGTGGGCTGGTCGAGTGGGCTTGCGAGTCTACTTCCCCAAGTCCAAATCTCTCCATACCCATCTACACTTTCATTGAAAGGCCTGTCCAACACAAACATAAAATAAAACACATCAAAACTACAAGGAAAATAAAGCTTATTTACAAAGGATATCTTAGGGACTTCCTCCCTAGTGAGCTTGTTCAGAGTCACTAAGCTTGGCTTTGGTTGCCTTCTTAGGATTTGTTTAGATACCAAGGAGGTGATGAAATCCTCCCTGGCACTTCTTGATCACTGTGAGTCTGGTCCTTGATCACCTCACCCTTAACACACAAACCATATTTCTTCTTGATTTTGAGCTTTGGTCTTGCTTTCCTCAAAGACCTCTTGTTTAGCTTAACTTGGAGATCCTTAATCATACCAGTCAACTCTTGAACTGACCTC
Organism: Camelina sativa; assembly: GCF_030686135.1. Classification (NCBI taxonomy): domain Eukaryota; kingdom Viridiplantae; phylum Streptophyta; class Magnoliopsida; order Brassicales; family Brassicaceae; genus Camelina; species Camelina sativa. The sequence continues at coordinate 23,926,697 of NC_141880.1, read as the reverse complement.
TTAAGCTTTTCCGCAGAATTTCTTGAAGAGAGAGATTGTCCTTTGGAGTTGCCACTTCACTTAAACCTTCATGACCACCTTTTTCCTTGATAGTAAAAGGTTGATCATCAATGGTAGGAAGGTTGGTTGGGTTATAGATGTTAAACTTCATAGCTATACCCTCAGCAATGTTCAAGGTCACAAGACCTTCCTTAACATCAATAACAGTTCCAACTGTGGCTAAGAATGGCCTCCCAAGAATGATAGGATCTTTAGGTTCCTTGTCCATCTCCAATACCACAAAATCTGTATGAACCCTTGCTCTTCCTATCTTGACTGGAATATTCTCCAACTTGCCAACCACATATCTGTTTGAACCATCAGCTAGGCATATATGAAGGTTGGTGGACTTGAAGTCAGTGTGCCCAAGCTTTTGTGCTATAGAATAGGGCATCACACTGATAGATGCTCCCAAGTCACATAAGCACTGGTTGTAGTGAAGATAGCTAAGTGTGCAAGGCAGATAAAATGGACCTGGATCCTTAAGCTTAATTGGGATGATAACTCCTCCAAGGTCTTCAAGATCCTTCTCATCTTGAGCTTGAGCCTTCTTCTTTGACAAATCAAGCAAAAAATCCTTATAGAGAGGATATGGATCATACTGTTCCAAGGCAGGTCCTCTCTCTTCTTCTTGGTAAGCAATGATGATCTCTTGTATGGCCATCACTTCCTCTTGTTTCTCAATCACAACCTCTTCCTTCAAAGCTTTCTCTTCCTCTTGTTGCCAAGCCAACATTTCTTTTTTCTCAATGATTTCCCTTAATTCCTTAAGCTTCTGTGCCTTGAAACGCCCTGGGAATGGTAGTGGAGGCTTGTAAGCAGGAGGGATGTACTTAGCAGGCTTGATAGCTTCTGACTCTTCAGCTCGATCGACCACTCGAACACTCACTCGGTCGAGTGCTTGCTCGAGCACCTGGTCGAGTGCAATACCAGATTCAGTCTGCTTTGCACAAACTTCACTCTGAGGTTCAAGAAATGACCAATCCTCCCCAACTTGAACTTCACTGTTCTCAGTGACTACTTCTTCAAATATATGAATGGCTTTGGCAGTAAACTCCCTTGGGTTTTGAACTGCTTTTCCAGGGAGTTGGTTGGGCTTAGGAGCTGAAGTAGAGGCAAGGTTGCTCTCCATAAACTTCACTCTAGAGTTGAGACCTTCAAACTTCATGTTCAGATCATTGTACTGGGATGTGAGCCTTTGGTTCAACTCAACAAACTGTTTGGCTTCCTCAATCTTTCCATTGGTTTGTCCAATCAACAGCTGTTGTATCATTGCTCTTAGGTCTTGTTCCTGGCCTTGGTTAGTCTGAAACCCTGGTGGGGGACACAATTGGGGCTGGAACACTTGTTGCTGCTGCTTGGGTGCATAGTTGTTCTGTTGTTGAGGCTGAGGAGGTGGATTGACTTGGTCTTGAGGGTTGGCTACATTGGTGCTCCTATAAGAGAGGTTGTTCTGCTTGAATCCTCCACCTTGGTTGTAGCCTTTGTATCCTCCTCCTTGGTTCTGCATATAACACAACTCAACAAACTCCCTATCTCCTTCTTGGACTGGAGCTTCTTCTTCACCAATGAAGTGAATGGTTTTTGATTGGCTTAGGAGAATCTTGTCAAGCTTCTCATTGACCATTTTTAAATCCTGCTTGTATTTGTCCTCTTGATCAATGGAGGTGATCCTTATGGTTCTATCATAATCTTCATTATAATTACCATCTGATTGAGCAAGATTCTCTACCAACTCCCAGCCTTCTTCCACATTCTTGTTGAGAAAGTTTCCACTGGAGGCTGTATCAAGTAGCATTCTAATCTTGGGTAGAACTCCTCTGTACAAAGTGCTGAGCAAAGACTCATTGCTGAATCCATGGTGGGGACACTGAGTTTGGAATCCTTTAAATCTCACCCATGCCTCACAAAAACTTTCATTATTTCTCTGTGCAAAACCTGAGATTTCATTCCTCAACCTAGCAGTCCTTGCATTGGAGAAGAACTTGGCCAGAAATGCTTTCTTGCATGCATCCCATGTGGTTATTGCTCCTTTTGGAAGTGTCTTCTCCCATAGATGAGCTTTGTCTCCAAGGGAAAATGGGAATAGCCTTAACTTGAAGCCATCTTCACTCAGTCCATTGATTTTTGTGAGTCCACATATCCTGTCAAACTCATCAAGGTGATCTAGAGGATCCTCCATCGGCAACCCATGAAATTTGTTGGCTTGTATCATGGAGATCAATCCACTCTTGATTTCATAATTATTATTGGCAACTGCAGGAGGCACAATACCAGCTCTTTGGTTGTGTGTGTTAGGGTCATCCGCAGCACCAATGTTCCTTGCCCTTGGAGCTTGTTGATCTTGTTGCTCCATTAGCACTTGTTGTTCTTGTTTCTGATTGATTCTTGTTCTCTGCTGTCTCAGGTCCCTTGGATCTTGTTTGCATCAACAGACTCGAGTACAGACTTGAACAGGCACTCGGTCGAGCGCAGGCTCGAGTGGATGGTCGAGTCGACTGGGAGGTGAGGTCTATTTGTATCCGGCTTCTGACTCGATCACGAACTCGAGCACTCACTCGGTCGAGCGGTGGTCGAGTTGGTACCTGAAACTCAATCACAAACAAGCAGTAGAAGAATCGAGATCAGTAGCGAACAAGGGGATAAAGGAACTTAATCTTAGACTAATATAGACCCTAATTGTCACAAATAAACACTCAAATGGGCAACAGCTCCAAATTGAAACACATATAATTGTGGTATGGATGATGAATGTATGGAATGGTGAGATATGAAATGAATGGATGGAAGGGTGTTTCAATTCCCCTTATGCAGTTGTAGTATAAGAGGTGTTAATCCAATCTGAGAGTTTGCAAGCAATCAAGATGTGCATAAATGTCTAAGTCAAGCCAAATGTAAAGGATGTTTGTCACTAACAATCCTATTGATGAAATGTAAAACGCAGAAAGTAAAAACTACTAAGATAGATGCTAAATGTAAAGAGAACAGACTAATCAAAGCTATGATGAACCAAGAACAGAAATAGAACTATGATAATGCAAGTAATGAACTAATGCAAGACAAGTAATGAACATGACACTAAGTGAATGCAGCAGAAATGCAACTAAAATGAAACAGGAAACAAGACAGGACAACTACAAAGCATAAACAAGAATTCTGGGGATGAACTCGAGCAAGCACTCGATCGAGTGTAGATCGAGTGCAAGGTCGAGCTGGACAAATACGTAAAACAGAGCAATGCAAGAAAAACAGAGCAATACAAAAGCAAATCAAACAACGATCAAACAACAGGATTTAAGCTAGGAAATCAATAAACAAGGAAGGTCTTGAGGAGGGATTCATGGGCTGGACTAATGATTGAGGTCATCTAACTTGGTCAACAAATCTCAAACAACTTGAGCTAATCTCTAGACATATATTTCTAAGACATGTTTAATCCACTCTCATGGCAAGAAACAATCAAACTCATGCATCTCTAGACTTGTTCTCACAAAGTAAAGAATCTACACAAGCAGGCATTAAGCAATATGTCAAATACCAAACAAGACTTCTAATCTCTTAGCAAGCCTAATGATAGTCTCTAGATCTAGTCTTATCTATGCTCCTTAGACATTGGTGTGATGCTAAGATGCTTGAGATCAGATCCTACCCTCTCGGTTATAGGACCAGCATTAAGAAAATCTAGCCTAGAAGAGATCTACAACAATCAAGCTTGACCAAATCAAACAAACCTCAAACACAACCCAACCTAACCCATCCTCAAGATCCTAAGCAACTACTCACAAGAACACATGATGAACAACAAAGTAATAAACCCAGAAAATGATGAAACTTGCATGATTAGATAGATAAAGCAAAGATCTACAATATTGAAGAATGAATCAAACACGAATTCTTAATATCTTGAAAGTTATGGAACCAAAAAAATCCAAGAATTCTATGTTTTTCTCCTTCAAGGAGATACAAGATAATAAAAGTGCAAAAGGAATAATTCCCAAAAGGGTAAAAACTAGGTTTTTGACTATCTAAAAAGCTGGACTCTTGGTGGCTGCAGGGTACAAGGCCTTTAAATAGAAAAAGTAGAGGAAGCCCTAAAAATGCTAAAAAACAAAATAGCCAGGCGGCTCGGCCAACTCGACCCGGTGCTCGGTCGAGTGACCGGTCGAGTTGGGTTTTCTTGTGCTCCTTCCACTCGGTCAAGTCACTCTCAGCACACGGTCGAGTGTCTGGTCGAGTGGGCAGTCGAGTGGGACTCCGGACCTTGGTTCTCCAGCCTTAACTCCTTTGCTTTCTCCTCATGATTGCTTCACTTCTCCTCATCATTGCTTCCATGCTCCTTAGGCTCCAAAATCACCTGTTTATGCAAGAAAAGATGCAAATGCAATGGAACTACACTCTAATGCAAGAACAATCCTAAAACTATGCAATAATGGTCAAAAAAGATAGCAAAGGATGCAAAAGATGTGAATATATTAAGGGAAAACAGGGTAAAATATGTGAACATCAACACCCCCAAACTTAGTCTTTGCTTGCCCTCAAGCAAATAAACAGACATAAGAAGGTAGGTGAGGGTTGAAAGTGGGATCTCAGCTCCTAAAGCTTGCAAATAAACCAGCTAGAATCAATGTCCAAGTTACTAGTACTATGTTGCAAGTTGAATGAGCTATACTTAAAGAATTTAGACAAACCTATCACAACCTTTACTGATTTGAGCCTTAGATGTCCACATGCATTCAAATCAACCATTTCCTTTAACATTCATTTAATCAAGAACATGGATCAATCTTATGCAATGTTTTAAACTCATTTGGCTTGGAAATAAAGGTTTAGAGACAATGATGGTCTCTGTTTAGAGTAGGGCTTATCAATATCAAGGTTCTCTCATAAAAATGGATTGAGCTATAGAAGAATGCTAAAGGTAAGATCACTTAGACACATACAAGAACAAAACCTTGTCTACCCAAAGATAACCTTATTTATTTGCTATGGTTCTCTTTTCTTCTTATTCTTAAGACATAAAAGCATTTTGCTATACTCTTCTTTTTCTTTCTTTCTTTTCTTTGACTGAAACCATCTTTAAATAATATCATACTTCCCATTCTTTCACTAGACTTTGATTTTACTTAAACACATTCCCCTCCTAAAGACTCTAACCTTTTCTTTCTCTTTTTCTCTTTTCTTTTCTTTCTTTTTCAAACAACCAAATCCCAAACCCAACAATGAAATCACCTAGTCCTATCTAGTTTGGAAAATGCAAACTAGAACTACACAAGGCATTATTCTTGTCAGTTCAAACCTAACACTTTCTACCAAGCTCAATCCCAAAATAGGCCTTACACACTCAAGAATAAACATGGCTTGAAAGAAGGGTTGGTTAAGGGTATTGGAAACTGATTTTAATGATTCAATCAGCTACTTGGATCAACAAGAGTGGTAAAAAGGAGAAAGATGATCCAAATATGTATATGGTATCCATGAGTTTAAAGCAATGCACAAACTGATAATTACAAGTTAATATTAGGTTCATATAAATAGGAAATGGCATCAAATCACAACATGCTTCAATTTAGACCAAATGCAATGCAGGAATTCAAGGCTTGGTTCAATCTTATGCTTCCAACTACTCAACTAGCATCAAAGTACTATTAACTTGGGCATTGATCCTAGTTTAGTGAATTAAACAAGCTAACAAGGCAAAACTCGTCATAGATCCCTAATGAAAATAATTAACAGTCCTACATGAAACATGCTAAACAAGATGCTATTATGCAATGCAAACTACATGAACACTTTTTTCTTCTAAAGATTTTTGCAAAAAATTTCAAATTTTTAGGGGTTTTCTATGCCTTAGATGCTATGCAAATACTAACATGATGATGCTAAAAATTTGAAATAAGAAAACAAAACAAAACATCAAATGCTATCTCAAACCCTCCCCCAAACTTAAATCACACAGTCCTCTGTGTGAAAGAAATTTGTAAGAGGATTCAAGACCAAAAAACAAAAGATGTGAACATATTAAGGGAAAACAGGGTCCTAAAACTATGCAATAATGGTCAAAAAGGATAGCAAAGGATGCAAAAGATGTGAATATATTAAGGGAAAACAGGGTAAAATATGTGAACATCAGGCACCGTGATACTAATGATGTTCAAAGAATGTTTAAGTACAGGTACAAGTGAGCTTGAACTACCCGCTGAAGTACAAGCTGTACTAGATCAATACAAAGACGTGTTTCCAGAGGAGATACCACTAGGATTACCCCCTATTCGTGGCATTGAACATCAAATCGATCTTGTACCCGGTTCTGCTCTACCAAACAAACCAGCTTACCGAATGAATCCGGAGGAGTCTAAGGAGTTAGAGAAGCAAATGTGTGACCTAATGGATAAAGGGTACATCAGAGAGAGCCTCAGCCCGTGTGCGGTACCAGTTCTCTTAGTTCCAAAGAAGGATGGTACATGGAGGATGTGTGTAGCCTGTCGAGCAATCAACAATATCACCATCAAGTATCGACACCCCATTCCAAGACTAGACGACATGTTGGACGAGTTAAGTGGTGCAACCGTCTTCTCCAAAATTGACTTGAGGAGCGGCTATCACCAGGTCCGAATGAGGGAAGGAGAGGAGTGGAAAACCGCGTTTAAAACCAAGCAAGGTCTCTATGAGTGGCTTGTCATGCCATTTGGGTTAACCAGCACCCCAAGCACCTTCATGCGACTAATGAACCAGGTTCTAAGGTCATTTATTGGTAAATGAACCAGGTTATAAGGTCATTTATTGGTAAATTTGTTGTTGTTTATTTTGATGACATACTTATTTACAGTAAGTGCCATTCTGATCACATTAAACATCTAGGGTTAATTTTGAAAACACTTCGGAAGGAAGGCCTTTATGCTAACCTAAAGAAGTGCTCCTTTTGTACTGATAAGTGTGTGTTCTTAGGTTTTGTAGTGAGTAAACACGGCCTACATGTGGATGAGGAGAAGATTAAGGCAATAAGAGAATGGCCTACTCCAACTTCGATTGGACACGTTCGCAGCTTTCATGGTCTCGCAAGCTTCTACAGGAGGTTTGTCAGGGATTTTAGTACAGTGGCTGCACCAATGACTGCCATGATCAAGAAAAAATGTGCCTTTCTCATGGGGAGAAGCTCAAGAAAAGTCCTTCAACACATTAAAAGAGAGGCTCACACAAGCACAGGTCTTAGCCTTCCCAGATTTTGAAGTTATGTTTGAAGTAGAGTGTGATGCATCATGCTTGGGAATTGGAGCTATACTACATCAAAGAAAAAGACCCGTGGCTTTCTTCAGTGAGAAGTTGAGTGGAGCTACGTTGAACTATCCGACCTACGACAAGGAGCTTTTTGCCTTAGTTCGAGCACTAGAAACGTGGCAACATTACTTGTTATCCAAGGAATTCATCATTCACACCGATCATGAAACCCTCAAGCATCTCAAGGGTCAGACTTCACTTAAGAGGAGACATGCAAAGTGGTTGGAGTTCATTGAGACGTTCCCATATGTGATAAAGTATAAGAAGGGCAAAGAGAATGTGGTTGCTGATACTTTGTCAAGAAGATATGCTCTCATAGCTACTATGGAGGCTAAAGTAATGGGATTTGAGCATATCAAAGAGTTGTACAAAGATGACCCAGAATTTGGAGAGTGCTACAAGGAGTATGGCAAAGGAGCATACCAAGCATTCTACTTGCAGGATGGGTTGCTATTTAGAGACAAGCGGTTGTGTATTCCTCAAGGTTCCATGCGAGACTTGATACTCACTGAAGCACATGGTGGAGGTTTGATGGGTCACTTTGGTGTCGACAAAACCTTGGCCGTGGTAATGGAACACTTCTTTTGGCCCATCTCAAGAAAGACGTTGAGAGATTTTGTGCTCGATGCATTGTTTGTCACAAAGAAAAATCCAGGTTACATCCTCATGGTCTTTACTTACCATTACCTATTCCTAACGCCCCTTGGGTAGATATTTCTATGGACTTTGTCTTAGGATTGCCAAAGATTAAACACAAGGATTCAATCTTTGTTGTTGTGGACCGGTTCTCCAAGATGGCACACTTCATCCCGTGTGACAAGAAAAATGATGCGACTCAAACCGCAAATTTGTTCTTCAAGGAAGTCGTGCGCCTCCATGGAATTCCAAAGACAATAGTCTCTGATCGTGACACCAAGTTCTTGAGTCACTTTTGGAAGACACTTTGGAGAAATTTAGGTACCAAGCTTCTATTCTCTACAACTTGTCATCCCCAAACAGATGGACAAACTGAAGTGGTAAACCGAACTCTCTCTACTTTACTTAGAGCCACTCTTGGTAAAAATATGGCAACATGGGTTGATTGCATTCCTTTTATTGAGTTTGCTTATAATCGTGCTGTCCATTCAGCTACAAAACTATCTCCTTTTGAGATAGTCTATGGAATTAACCCTTTGTCTCCATTAGATTTAGCACCCTTGCCTTAGATAGAACAGGTTTGCTAAGATGTGCTAAGAAGAGGAGAAATCATCAAGAAGTTGCATGACAAAGCCAAAGCAAATTTGGAAAAGAAGAATGTCGACAACAAACACAAGGCTGATCGGGGAAGAAAGGAGATGTTGTTCAAATCGGGAGATTGGGTCTGGTTGCATATGAGGCCTGAGAGATTTCCAATACAACGAGCTTCTAAGTTATCACCAAGAGGCGACAGTCCATTTAAAGTTCTTGAGAAGATCAATGACAATGCCTACCGTTTGGAGCTACCAAATGAGGTAAAAATTTCTCACACTTTTAATGTAGCTGACTTGTCTGCTTATGATTCAGGAGATTCAGTTTTGAGGACAAAACCTTCTGAATAGGGAGGGAATGATGCGGACATCGATCCTACAAACCAAACCGTTGAACCAGATCTTGTACCACATCCTGTACCAAAAGTACGAAAAGGCCCTATGACACGATCAAAGGCTAAACAACTAAGGACAAGGTTTAACCTAGCCGTTCAAGACATTGTAAGCTCCCTAGAGCTGAAGAACGTCAGCTGGTCTGTACCACCATCATGCCACCATGATGGACATGATCACATTACCGAGGAAGAGCTTGCTGAAATCTTCACCCAAATGAGCCTTGATCAGACCAGTTCCCCAGGTATGAAACCTCTTTTGGCAGGTCAAGGAACCTCAAGAATCCAAGAGAAGACATTGGATCTGCAAGAGACGTGTGATACAAGCTACGCCTCCGATCAATATAGTGAAGATCAAGACCAAGACATAGAGGACATGAACGAGCATCAAGAGGCTGATCAAGATACTCTAGAGGAACTCCAGGAAGACCCCTACTTCAGTAAACAAACCAACAAGCCAATACAAGACAAGAACCCTGAAGTAGTTCATGGAGTAGTACAAGAAGTGGTTCAAGGAACGTCTATTGGACCTAAATCGCATCCAGGTAAGTCTGATTCAATATTTTCGATCCTTACAGGTCCCACCAACCCCAACAACGGCTAGAAGACTTGCTCATCAAGAGAGATCAAGTCTACTTTAGCATTTTCTTTTATTAGTTTATTTACTTTCCAAAAATAATGGTTTTGTGTTTGATTTTATTTGCTTTCCTTTGTTGCATTATTTTGCATTTATTTTTGGCCTTAGGGCTAGCTAAAGGACTCTTATAAAGTCCCCCTGCAGCAGTTGTACGATTTTTCACCTTTGATTATCAATAAAATACTGAATTTTTGTACTTTTTCTCTTTAAGTGTTCTTGAGAGAATAAGCTTGTTCTTTGTCTTGTGTGTGAGATTCCACAAGGCTAAGTTCGTGTACTGTTTCAGAGACCAATCACATCTCTGTGGTGTACTTCAATCCGCCAGCACTTCCCCCTTTACTGATCCCACACGAGAGAAGCGACCGCCATCGTGTCAAATCTACATCATCGACCATCTTTCCTTCACAAGAGAGAAGCGACCGCCAGCTTGTGAAGCCATCATCTCTATCCCGGTATAAGACTCACCACCGTGTCTTGTATCATAAGCTCATTTATCTCACCATAATTCGACCTGATGTATGCTTTGCTGTGAACCAGGTATGCCAGCATATGCAAAAGCCAACAGTACATCATTGGGAGATAGTGAGCCGCATACTCAAGTATCTGAAAGGAGCTCCTGGACAAGGCATTTGGATGGGATGTAATAAAAATACGGAGCTTGTAGGATACTGTGATGCAGATTATGTTGAAGACCGTGAAGATAGACGTTCAACAACGGGTTATTGTACATTTGTGGGAGGAAACCTTGTTACTTGGAAGAGTAAAAAGCAAAAGGTGGTCTCTCTCTCAAGTGCTGAATCAGAATACAGGGCAATGAGGAAGCTCACAACCGAACTAATGTGGCTCAAAGCCCTCTTGAAGGACCTAGGCATCAACACTTCAAAACCGATCAGAATGCACTGTGATAATGAAGCTGTCATTCACATTGCAACCAACTCAGTCTTTCATGAAAGGACCAAACACATAGAGGTGGACTATCATAAAGTCAGTAAGCAAGTTCAACTTGGAGTTATTTTACCATGCCACATCGAGAGTTCTGAACAATTGGCAGACATCTTCACCAAATCAGCAAGTTCAAAAGTTTGTGAGTATATACACTCTAAACCCGGGCTCATGGACCTTACTAGGCCGCAAGCACCTACCCTAGACTACTGACCCCATACTATTTTTCCCTTAGTGTGTTTTTGTCCCAAATGGGTTTTATACACTAAGGTTTTTAATGAGGTGGGTGTTCATAGTTCCAAGCTCAACTGTTACTCACACAGTTAAGCTTGAGGGGGAGTATTAAGATGAACACGCCAATAGTTAGTCTATATGTCGTTTTGTATAGTATAAGAAGTTTCCTTATTTTTGATCTTCTTGTATACATATAAATAGAATGTAACTAGGTCAATATTTGTTAAGGAATGACAATCTCTCCTTCTCCTCTATTCTAACCTAGCCGCTCTCTCCATCTCTCTCTCTCTCTTAATCATTCTATCTCATTCTCTATTCTTCTTATACTCATATGTTTGTAATTCTTACAAGGAGTCCAAAGAAATTAAACTGATTTCATGGGGAGGAGTATAGATAAGTTGAGTGCTCTGTGGCAAGAGCCCTATTGTGCGATTGATGATATGTTGTTTTCTGTTAATCTTCATGAGTCAAGAGTGTATGATCCAAAGGAGACGCATTGGAAACCTTGACCTTGAGAGTTTTAAAAGGTTTTTCGTGCTTCACAAGGAGTCTTAATTGGTTAGTTTTGACAATCATCCGAGTCCGTTTAGTAAGTATATATATGATGGGAAGATTTTGGTTCGTAGAGATTGCGTTGGAAATAAAGGAAGGAGGTGAGACTTGGGGAAGGATGAATAAGTCACGGTTGTGCTTACACCACCCTTAAAAGTCGTTTGTTTTGTCCAACTGTTACGGTCTGCATGTTTGCCTCAATACTTAGTTATATTTTATGAACTTGCAGCTAAAGGATCTACACAGAGTGTTGGTCTGATAAGAAATATGAAGCAGGAGTGGTTACGTAGCTGTTAAGATTAACTCGTCCTTTGTGACAATGTGAAGTTGCGTTTTGTATATGGAAAAAAAAAAAAAAAAACTCTTACGGAATTACTCATTTGGTTCCTCTATACATCAGGACATTGTCCAAACACTTGTCTGGAATCTTGGCTAGACCAGAACGATAACCAAACATCCTTGGATCATATTCAACCTGAAGATAGTTATAGAGCAAGAGCAACACAAATCTAAAGGGTCAGAAACTGGATTTGGTTTTTGAGTATTTTAGAAGGTTTTCCTTTTCAAGGAGCCTTCAACGGTGGATGTTGGTGCTGATGAGAGTCGTTTTATAGTAAGTCTTATGGGAACATGGCCGGTCCGGAGCATAATCAGCATAAGGGCTGGATGGGAAGTTTTTGTACGTTTGAAACAAAAGGAGGTGAGATTTGATGAAAGGTTGAATAAAGTCACGGTTTTTAGTCGTCTTCCATTAAGCTTTTTCAAAAAGAGGTAATTTAGATTACCTCAATTCGGCTACCACACCAAAGGAATGATTCTCTCTGTGATAGACTCCCTAAACTGCTTAGGAAATACCGTGAGTCTGCGGTATACCAATATGTTACTCTTTCCCTGGTGAGAAACACTCAACAATATGCCGAGTCACTTATACCACTCTGATGGGTGAGAATTGGTAACCTAATCTCTATTTAATAACTAGGTATTAGTCCACGCAATGCGTGGTTGCATATATAATAGTTTTTATAACATTTTTGAAATTTTGCTAAATTAAAATATTGTTCTTTAATTTTTTATTAACAATGGCATCAAAGGATGACTTTTGATTTTCTCTACTAAAATATGAATATCAAATTTCTTATAGAAATGATGTGCAAGTTAAACCCTACACTTGTGTTAACATTTTTGGGTATGGTTATTTATTATACCGAAATTAACAAATACTAAAATGTAATTATTACAAATTGATATATATATATATATATATATATATCATGTTTTATAGTGGTTAATAACTGATTTAAAGAGTTTTTCTTAATATCATTTTAAAATTTAGTAACTACATATAAAATTAATGTGTGTAAAATATTTCTCATTTCAAAGTTCAAAGCTAACCAAAATAATTAAAATATATATATAAAATTTAACCAAAAACATATTCTCTTGAAAGATAAATAAGTTAATAGGTGGAATGAATTACTTTAGAATTATTGGATAGGAGTTACATTTGAGTTAAATGTAGAGTTATATGGAGTTACATGGCTTTAAAAGTGAGTTAATTATAAATAAATATTTTAATTTGCTATAACTTGAAATAAAAGGAATACCAAGTTGTCCAATCAAAATTCACATGATTTGGTTGTTTGTTGATATAAACTCAACACTCACACATAATATTTCAAAATGAAAAATATTACTTTTGAAGTGACAAACTAAATTAGTTTTCTTATAAAATTATATGAACTTCAATCTCAAGAATTTTTAAAACCCCAAGGATAACTTATATCTTTTTGGTTTTTGTTTTTTGTTTTTCACTCATCAATTTAATATATATTGCTAGATTTCATACTTATGGTTTCATCTTTTGAGAATTTTTTTAAATGGAATTTTTAAAATTATATTATTTATTTATATTTCACTTCCAGTTAAATATGATTTCTTTTTAGGAACATTTTTCATTTTGATTAAAACACAAAGACCAATTTTTTAATTATGTTCGTTTTGTTTTCAAAAACCTCAAATCATAAATAAAATAAATATTATATTGATCTATGCAGATTTATCTATTGGATCACACAACAAATTAGACTTTATAAATAGAGTTGATAGACTTTACAAAACAAAATAGACTTTATAAATGGATAATTATATTGATCTTTAAATATTATATTGATCTTTATAAATTATTAAAGATGATACATGAATATGTGAGATAACCGGGGACATAATAGATAATTAGATATGGATCATTTCAACTTCGTGATCTTATTGTGTGGTGAATATTGTAAGAAAGTATGAAAATAATGACTTATAAGAGGTTAATATAAAATAGACAATGGAGATAAACCTTTTAAACCATTAAAAAAAAAACAATATGAGATATACATATCATATAAACTCTAAGCTGTTACAATGATATTTGATTTGATTTTTTTTAACCCATACAACAACAAAAAAAAAACACAAAACAAAACAAAAAAAAAAAGAGATTTGAGATATAGTGGAAGAAGATGAGAGAATGAAAGAGTGAGAGACTAAGGGAATAAGATAATGTGTATTTATAGGAAGAGAAGTGATGAAAAATTAAATCTGGAAAAATGAGAGTTAACATTGCCATGCTACCAATATATGCTATGTCTTGTTTTAGGTTGACGAAACATCAATGTCGCCGAATCACAAGTACCATGGCAAGTTTCTGGTGGAACGAAAGTGAGGACAAGCATAAAATGCATTTGGTATCGTGGGAGAAGATCACTGAGACGAAGGAGTGTGGTGGCCTTGGTTTTAAAGATATTGGCAGGTTCAATCAAACCCTTTTGGCCAAGCAGGCTTGGTGACTGTTAGATGCTCATGAGTCTCTATTAGCTAGAGTGTACAAGGCTAAGTATTTTGTAAATACTAGTCTTTTCGAAGCCAAGATTGGCTATAGACCTTCCTAGGCACAGTGTTCTTTTTGGTCGGGAGCTGTTGGAAAAAGGTGTAATGAAGTCTCTAGGAGATGGCTTGAGCATTAGTGTTTGGTTAGACAAATGGATTTTTGACGAGGTTCCAAGGCGTCCTCTCAACAGAGAAATGCTGGTAGAGTTAAATCTGAAGGTATCGACATTGATAACATCATAAGGGGAATGGAACACCACACTCCTGCAGAGGCTTTTCCCACAGGATGATGTGTTCAAGATACAATCATTTTCCCCTGAACTATGTCTTCATGATTGTTACGTGTGGGCGTTTACAAAGGATGGTAAGTAAGCTGTGAAGAGTGTGACCAGGCTCCTTACTAATGAGCATCAGCTGGGTTAATCTTCCAGAAGGGGTCAGAGTTGTGAATGAGATCAAGACAAGGATATGGGGTACTGATAACATCATTATTTTACTCATTTTAGGTATAGTTTTCATATGGATTTAGGACTAGTTTGATGAGATTTCAGGTATAAAAGTTCTATTATCAATTATTTCAGGTTTCAAGAAGGTTTTACAGGTTTTATAGCAAAAAGGACCCAAAGACAAGGAAAATACGTTTCAGGACAGATTCAGAGCTTTACAATACGGGCCACTTTTGAAGATATTCCAGAACTCACATTTTAGCGTTCTTGGTGTGTATGGAGAGCTGAAAGAGTCATCTTTCTCATCGAAGTGGAATCAAGTTAATCCATTCATTCATCTACGTGTTATAAACCAACGTGAAGAGAAGCAGCCAGCCGATGGGCTTTTATTGAAGGCCTGACCAGCGACCATCACTGCAGCCCAGTCTAAGCCTCTTCCACGGTCCAGAAGCCTCTCTCGCTGCCCCTTGTCCTGCACTTAAAAAGAAAAGACGTTTCTACCCTTACAAACCCTAAACCTAGACAAAACCCTATAAATACTCTTAAGACCTAAGGTTTTGAGATGTGCTTCCTTTGTGCCTCTAAGTTCTTCATACACGCCACCAGCAGCCGACCTAGAGACGACCAGAGACTCCTCTACCCCCGTCGAAGCTCGTCTTCTCTCTCCTCCTCTTAGAAGCCATCGCCGAAGTCACCAATCTCCTTCTACTCTTTCTAGTTCTTTCATACGTTCATTGCTTTTGGGATCAAGTTACTTTTGTGACAAATAGAGAAGTTTCCTTTGAACCCTTTTATGTTATTTGAATCATTTTTGATGCTATACTTTATAATATCAATGTCGTTTCTTTGCATCATGAGCGAGTAGTTTTATTTGTTAGGTTTTATGGGGTGATTCAAGGGGAATTCATAGGTTCGCTTTAATTAGGTTGTTAGATCTTATTTCCGTTTATATTAGATTTCTTTTGGGACATCTTTATCTTAATGCATGTGCTTGGATTGATCACCAAGTGCTGATCTATAGAACGGGAGCGCTAACCGCGTTATCCTACTTCTCCGAACTAGTGTTATACCGAAACCTCGCGCTGTAACCTGCGTAAGTTGAGTTGCGGAGTTTGGTGAATGTATCGAACTTGTTTTACTAGCTGGTTGACATGCGTCGTTGCCTGCGAAAGTTAAGTAACGGTGTATGAACACTTTAGACTTTCATTCTATGATAGTAGCTTGTTAGTTCATTAGTGTTTCGTAGTTGAGAACCTAGACCGAAATTAATATTTACTTGTTAGATCTTGACACTTAATATTGCTTAGAACCATGAAAACCCTGAGATGACTCCCAAAACGCCCAACGCCTTAGTCTTATAGTTTTAAACCGTTTTTATTTATTTGCAATAGTTATTAGGAAAACCAAAACTCCAATCTCTTTTTTAGTCTTAGCCATAGTTCTTTCTCTTTTAATTCAATTTGTGTTAGCTATTACTCTCCGTGGGATTGATCCTAAAATACTACACTAATTAACTGTGCACTTTCAGTCGTTGTGTAGTCTTTTGAGGTAAAAGATTTGGAGTGAAATTCTAGACACATCAAAGCTTTTTGGTGTCGTTGCCAGGGAGTAACTAGCTGCCCATTGAATTTGATAAGAACTTTCTTCTAAGATACTTTGAATTTTCCTTTGGAATTTTTCAATTTTAATTTTAATTTTCTTGTTTTTCGATAACCTCTATTTTCTCTTTTAGTTTCTGTTTTTGAAATTTGTAGTGCATGACTAGGAGTCATCCCTCCGGAACCGTATCTTTAATTCAAGACATTGATCGACTAGAACGTGAGCTTAGGAAACTTCAAAAACAACAACTCATGGCCGAAGAAAGGAACCAGGACCAAGGTCCCCTTAACCTCGACCAACCGCTGATACCTCCTGCCCTCAACGACCAAGGAGAACCAATTCTCGCACAAAGTGGCAACCCCAACCTTGTAGCCGCTGATCCGCAACTCGAACCTATAGTTGGCCGAGACAACCTACAAGCTCCTCGTAATGCTAATCCTCTAGGCGTGGGACACAATCTCGATGTTCCTCCTCACCAGCCTGCTCTCGTCGCTAATCCACCACTACCTAAAGCTGGCAGAAGACAACCTTCTTATGTGCACCCTCTAAGATGTGCCGCACCTAACCGGTACCATAGCCGGTTATGATGCTCCTAACCAATTTGTTCAAGACCATGCTGCTATCCGTATCACTTATCCTGCACGACGTGATTACGAGATTAAACCTCAAATTATTGGTTTGGTGAAGCAAAATCAGTTCCACGGCCTTTCTATTGAACATTCGATGGACCACATTGATCTTTTTGAATAAATCTGCTCTACAACAAGAACCAATGGAATTCCTGAAGATTACTTGAAGTGTAAGCTTCTTCCTTTCTCTCTAGCCGACAACGCTCATAGATGATTAAAGTCTCTACCTACTGGATCGATCACTAGTTGGGAAAGATGCAAGTCAGCCTTTCTCAATCACTTCTACACAAAGTCGAGATCCAACTCTCTTCGCAACAAGCTGCAAAGTTTTCAACAAGGACTGGTCGAATCTTTTTATGAAGCATGGGAACGTTTCAAGGACTATGAACGTTACTCCCCCATCATGGTTTTGCTCAAGGTAACCTCTTAAGTACCTTATATAGAGGATTACCCCCTAAGTATCAACTTTCACTCGATACGGCCAGCAATGGAGGTTTTACTACGAAGACCTTTCAAAAAGGATGAGCTCTCATTGACAACTTTGCCGCAAGTAGTAGCAACACTTGCACTGATTTTGATAGAACCATCCGTTCTAGAAATTCTGACGCAAAGGAGATTGCCGATCTTAAGAACATGATGAACCCACTTCTAAGGAACCAACAACGTGGAGTAAACTCTTGTGAGACAATTAACAATGGAAACATGGAGCCTTTCCAAGAAGATTCTTATGACAAAGAAGAAGAAGTCAACTATGTTGGTGCTCAAGGATACTACCAAAACCGAGGGTACAACAACAACTTCAACAACAATTTTAGAAATACTTCTAACCTTTCTTATAGGAACACAAATGTGGAGAATCCCCAAGATCAGAATTCTCCTCAGCAATCTAACCGCTTTCAAGGCAACAATTTCGGTGGAAACAACAACAAGCCGCCTTTCCAAATCGGACCAGCCCAAGCACCTACTTCTCAAGCTGATGCCTATGTCGATACAAAGATGCAAGAGCTCCTTGTTGCTTTTCAAAAGCAGTCAAGGGACATCAACTCAAGGATGGATAACATCTATACTGAACTGAATGGGAAGTTTGAAAGCATTTTTATCCATGTTAAGAAGCTTGAAACTCAAGTTGCTCAAACCGCTAATGCCGTTCCACGCCAAGTTGGTGTACTTCCAGGAAAAGTCGAAGAGAATCCTAAAGGATATTGCAATGCTATCTCAGCCGTACTAGCCCTAACCTACCGTGAACCCAAGCCTATGGTACCATTTTTTGACTATCATGAAGATATAATTCGTATGACATGTCCATTTGATGAAGAAACAGTAAGCCACTGCCCCTTAAGGAGACTGCCTAAAGCTGAAGATTCTAGACGCTACACTAGGATTGCGAGACATATCGCCGTCCAACCTCAGTTTAGTCTTTGGAGACTCATCGCAAAAGGTTCCCAACGGATTTGTTCAAGACCTAACTCTTGTTGTAGGAGATTGCATAGTCCCTACCGATTTTTGCATCTTAGAGATGGAAGACAAGACCGAGAGACCTTTGATTTTAGGAAGACCATTCCTAGCTACTGTTGGAGCTATCATCAACCACAAGTCAAAGAGGACAACGTTTGCCAACATCAACAAGAATAAGTCATATCCGACTATCTCTAAACCGAAGCTATGGCCAACCAACCCATTACATGAAGAGCCGATGGACCCTAACATCAACAAGCTGAAGCAATTCAACAAAGGAGCAACCACAAGTACCAAAAACCTACTACCCAAGCCGCCTAAACCACCTAAGCCACCTCAAATTTCCAAGATCAAGATCATACTTCCTCCTGAGCTAAGTAGCGAGAGCAAGAAACAGATCCAAGAGATGATAAGGCATACTAAAGAAGTTCTTCTTCATGCAAAAGTTTTTGAAACTTCCGCAAAAGGACAACTTGTGATTTAAGCTGGAGCAGACTATCAATATATCAAAGGAGCCGAAGGAGCACTGATTCCCGAAGCTAACTCTTCTCAAGCCTAACTTGGCCGCTAACGTCGAGCCAACGACGTTAAACAAACGCGTTTCTTGGGAGGCAACCCATGTCTAGTAATTTTTTATTTTTTTTTTAGATTTAATTTCTTTTACTTTTAATATTTTTGCATTTTAGTTTCAGGTTTTCATATAAAAAAAACAAAATAGAAAAATAGAAAATAGAAAAGCCAAAAAGAAGGAAGAAGAAGGAACATGGATTGACAATGCACACTATGACTAGTGGCAAGTACCACCTACTGACCGGCCATGTTCAATGTGACCGACGTACGCCAAAGGCAACGGATCATCGCCGTCCTCACGTGATCGATGCCAAGAGTCCCCACTAGTTGTACCAACCGTAGACGATGCCATGTCGGACGTACTATGTACCATGTGTCATGTACTACGTACCACATACCATGTACTGCGTACCGTGTACCATGTCCCGCGTACCATACCAACCATTTGTTGCTGTCCGCGACCATTCATCCGTGTACCGCGAGACTAATCCGAACCACCACAATCCTACCACCAACCATCACCATTCTTCTATTTAGGTATGTTTTTATTATTTTTATTTCATCATTATTATTGATGGTTTTAGGTTTTTATTTCAAGGAGGATGCATTTAGAGATATATAAAACACTATTTGAATGAACTTAGCCTAGTTCATACTCGATGTCAAGCAACCAAAGGAAGTTACAAACGGTTAGTCACCACATTTTCAATACCACAGCCGAATTCTAGACAATTTTTGGGCAACCATTAAACATCTAAGAGTCGACAACCATCATTCCATCAAGGTGACATTGTTCTTAAACCCTACACTTTTCCCTATGATTTTTAATCCTCAACTCTTTCTTTTTTCCCACCGAGGATGGTGTGATTTAAGTCTATGGGGAAGGATGTTCCATCCTATACTAATGCTACGTTCTATTTTGTTGACCTGAGACCTTTTTCCACCTTTTACATCAATAATCTTGACGTTTTTATCGAGTCACTTTTTTTTATTGAGTCAAAACTAGTAGGGGATTATGATCTGATTCTAACGGTTTATTTGATTTGGATTAACACTCTTATGAATCTTGATTATGCTTGACAACAGAACCGAAGTTTGTAAAGACTGTGAGCCGACTCAACAATCCCCAAAGTCCCTATTCGATGGATATTCAGATGATCTAACGCTGTCTCTAACTTTTATAGGACCTAAACCGGACTTAATTATCAAGCCGAGGGAATTGGTATACATTGGACTAGATCTCTACATTCAAGCCACAAAAGACATTGCACTTCTTCAATAGTATGAGATGATCTAAAAAAAGAAAGAAAAAAAGAGAATAAAAGAGGAGATGATCTTGATCAGTTTAGAGGGGTAGGTAAATTACCTGTGACATCATTATTCTACTCTTGAGTCAAATGATCACACAAAGCTTGGCAGCGAGGGATAGGTAAATTACCGATGACCCCAGTATTCGCCTACACCTTTGATTAAAAAAAAAGAGGGAGAAGTGAGAAAAGGGAGAGGAAAGGAACCATATGAAGAAGGTTGAAAAACGCCACCAACTCAGATACAAATAGTTTTCGCATATACTCTCGAAGGCCTGTCTAGTCTAGCTAATAGTGTTAGTCTATAGGGTTAGTTATGTCTTCATATGTTTAGACTTCTTTCTATTCATGTGGGGGATTGTTGGAACTGAATTTTCATAAACAAGTTTCACAAAATTGCAGGTTTTGGGATAGTGACTTTTCGGCGACTTTCTGGCAAAATTCCGGCCAAATGGCTGATCGGAATTGTCAGGTTGAGAGTGAAATGGAAAGCTGGTAACGAGTACTACAAGATGGTATACTCATACGTCCAAAACGGAGTTGAGTTGAATAAGAAATAAGAGTGTGAAGTAAGCTACTTGGGATGGTTTGGGAAATATCCCACATCGGAAATATGATTGATTTTTCACTCATATATATATATATAGTTTCACACTATTCTAGTTTCAAAAGTGTGTAGAAGGAAGAGAGAAGGTTCCCACGCGCGAGCCAAATTGGGCGGGTCGGGCACGAACGCGGGGCGGGCCGAGCACGGATGCGAGCTGGGCTGGACGTGGACGCGAGCCGTGGGCTTTTGAGTTTTTTGAAAAGCTTTAGACCCATCTAATTTTTTGGAAAGACTTGGTGTGAACTCCAAGCAACTTGGACAGCACTCCGAGAATATTCAGTGAATATTTTCTTGAGACCTCCCTCCTTCCACTATATATAGAGGCACAACCTCTCATTATTTTTCATGCACAAAAACACAATGACTCCTTCCTCTGAAGATCTCTCTCCCTCTCCATTGCTTAGTCCAAGTAAGTTCTTAGTTTAGTAGTCTCGAGAGTATAACGTAGATCTGTTCGCTTGAGTTCTATTACTTGTGTGCTACTGTAATAGTTCGTGATCGGTTGTATTCTGAGATTCATAAATCGTGATTGCTCGAAAGCACTTACGGCCGGTTTATTGAATTAAGGAAAGAGATATCATATCTCGCCTCCGTGATTTATTTACTGCTTCATATTATGCTGTTGTAATTCGTTTATGATTTCGTTATTTTAAATATAATTCGTATATTTTCTCAATTCGATTTTTGCGTTCCTAACATATTCAAAAGAGGACAGTGTCTTTTAAGTTTCTTCTCTTAACATCAGGTTTTGCGGAGGAAGCATGATTCTCAGTGATAGACACCAATCCTTGTTACGATACCAATTGCTTCTTCGAACCCCGGTGAGACTCTCTAGTCATGCTGAGTCACTACCACTTTACTGGGCCGAAATTGGTAACAATTTATTTAATGAATTACTACTTAAAACCTTTCTAACATATAACTGGTTTAAAACACACAACTTAATTCCGGGTTTAGTCCCGGTTCTTTGTTCAACATCTCTATATCGACCGTCACATATGTGGATGACAAGATGACATCAAGATGGTGAACACACGAGTCGAAGAATAGGGGAAAGGAAGAGGATAGATGGAATCTACAACACTTCCTTAGCCTCCCCTAATTTTTTGAGTTTGCAACGTTCCTTAATGCGTGACGCACAAGCATGATATAAGAATTGAGTTGTCGTCATGGCTATGATCTCTATTTTGATTTTGTCTCTGTACTTGGTCTCATGCTCATAATAATCATGCCTATTCTCCTCTTCTCGTTTTCTGCGTTGGTTACTAGTTGCAAGATATCATGTTTGCTTCTAAATCGATTTGTAATTTTCTTGTGTTTTCTCTAGTCTCTACAGTTCCGTAAAATTATTCTAATCAACATGACTGTTTTTCAAAACATTATCTGAAAAAGAGGGATACATAAATAGTTGGTTACGACAAAGCATTGGTGAGCAAGGGAGTGGATTTAGGTCAGAGAGAACTAATTATCAACCTTGAACCTGGAGAGACTCACTTAATGCATCCAACAATGGCAATGTCTTTAATCTTCTTCTTTTAATATCAGGTTTCGCAATTAAAAACTAAACAGTAATTGAAATTTAAAAAGAGGTAATTTGTCTTTACGATGATAAGGACTTTTATTCTATTTGTCTATACAATTTTGGATATGAATCTACATACTATCAACATTTGTTTATTTCTTTTTAATATTTTAATTTAATTATGCTGTAGCATTTTTAGATTTTAGTTATACTATTTAGTTAAATTTGATTTTCTTATTAGAAATTCTTGATATTTTAAAATAAAATTTTCTTTATTATTCTGAGTTTTTATTTTATTGTTTCAGTTAAAGATATGTAAGATCTTTATTTATTATTCCTTTTAAAATAAATATTTTAAATTTCTTATGTTGTAATATTTTTAGATTTTTTTATTTTAGTTTATATTTTATATCTATAAATTATCTAAGACTCATATATCATCGTGTTATAAATTTTTATTCTTTTAACTATCTTTTTATTTCTCAAATTTTATTGGGTTGGTCAAAAACCCATTGCAATCGTGTTGATAATTTATTTTTTGCTCAGTTTTGCATCCAAAATATTTTTTGAAAAAACAATTTTAGTGGTTAAACAAACTGTACTTCTTTTATAAACTCCTTTCCTCCAGTTTGGGCAACGACTCCTAGAGTTACTTTCTAATTTATAGTTTGGTTGACAAGAAATAAAATAAAATAAAATAATTACCTCAAATTGAAAGTAAAGAGACAAAAATTGGTTTAATTTGTTCACAGAAACATTTTATAGGTGGTGTCGTGGTGTTAAAGAGCATATTTTAACAATAAAATATTTTAGAGTGTAAGAACACATTATTAGTGGTAAAACATAGAGTAAAATTATACGTGATGCTAATAAGATGACGCTTTGATGGGTTGATTGTATGTAAAACATTAAAATTTGAAAATAATAATATTCGTAATGATTAGTGGTCCATAATTTAGCTTTACGTTATTGTAAGAATTGTGATAATAATTTTAAAATATAATAATAGAAATTATTGTATTAATTAAAGTAAAACTTCTCTCTAACTAATAATATTTATCTATTTATTTTCGGAAAAATTATTTCACTTACAAAAAAATATTTCTATATTTTTCAAATCTTTAACTTTATTAAATAATTTTAAAACAGAACGAATTATATGTCACAATTTGTTCTAATCTAGTAATTTTAAAACACGATGTGCGGGTCCTAATCTAGTAATATATATATGAATATTTAAAATATTTTAATTTTGTTTGATTGTAAGGAAAGTAGAGAGAATTAACTAACATTGTTTGGATATGAATATAAGGATTAAATGTAAAAACTTTTCTAAAAGTATTTTTGACCAAAACCTGCTGCAAAAATACTAGTATAGATATAAAAAGATTCAGCCAGATAATGAAAAACTCAACGATGATAAAAAAAACTCCAAAAAAAAGTAAACAAAAACAAACCAACTCAATCTAGTCTGCACAATGCACTTGCTAGTTGCTACTCCTCAAGCTGTGGCAAAAATGATTAACTGGATTTAAAGAACACTTCAACCTTTTCTAATTATCTCAATAACTCTAGGGAGTAAAGTTGAACCTAGTGATCAGGATGCGGCGCCATAAACATTCCTAGATTCTTGATTTAAGTTGCTAGTAGAAGTCACTCTCAAGTAGAGTTAGTGAAAATACAAAGGATCTGTTTCAAAAAGATTCCAATGTTTTAAATTTAGGGCCAAACAAACTCAAGATCACCAAAAAGCTAGTGTGTGGAGCTTTTTACTTCCTCTTTTACCTGTATTGATTACCCACATCAGGACCTTGTCCACACACTTGTCTGGAATCATGACTAGCCCAAAACACATCTAAGGGCTGACGATAGGCAATTATCCTCGGATCATATTCAATCTAAACCTAGACAGTTACAGAGCAAGAGCAACAAAAATCTAGAGGATCAGAAACTTAAAATCTAGACAGTTACAGTGCAATGACCCAAAGGAGACGCATTAGAAACCCTTGAGTGTTATAGAAGGTTCGTCATGTAATGAGTATGCTTTAGTATAATGTATGTACTAAAGCATACTCCCCATACGCAACCTGAAAAGAAGATCCGGAGAGCAGACTCCATAATGGTACGTTTGGAAGCGGAAATAATGTTCTGTTACTCGATCCCTGGTGAGAGACCCTTACAAGGTAGAAGCTAGAGAGAGGATGTAATTCTCTTTCTCTTTTCACGGGGTACCAATATCGTTCCACGAACCGTGGAGGGACTCCAGAATCATGCTGAGTCATCACCACTTTGCTGGCAGAGGATTGGTGACCATTTTCCTCTTTATTAATGCATTAGCCTTTTAAGACCACAACTTATTTCCCGGTTTAATACGGTCCAGCTATAAAGATTTCGATAACCAGAAAATTGTTAGGTTCATTTCCTAGGAAATTTTTTTGTTATTTTTAAACTTCATCTTTGTATAAAACAAGATTATGAATGAAAAGCTCAACGACAACCAGTGATGTGAATATGTGATAAGCATACAGAAGACAGTTAGGTAAACCTCAATCACACATATACACAAAGATCACACATTACCCAAACTCAGCTATTCAACTTGGTCTCATGCTCATTATTATAATCATGTCAAATCTCCTCCTCTCATTTTCGTCATAGAAGCCGAAATATGTGTAGCATATATGAAAAGTTACTCACCACAATCATGAGTGAGTGGAGGCTATCATTTCGAGAACCTTGCACTGTTTCTCTGTCTTTCTTGATTTGAATCTGAAAAGTGGATATGGTTACTATTTGAAGCAATATATGAACTCTTCTCTCTTATCACTTGTCAATCCAAGAAAACAAACTCAAAACCCTAAACAATGAATATTTATTTAAGAGATCTCCTAAGTCTCCTCTAACAAACCATAAGCTTTCTTACACACACACATCAATCAATACATAACTTTCAATTCAGTACTCTTCTATCTATTTATACACAACTCACTAGAGTGTCAAGCTGTTACAACAACTGTTGGGAAATCTTAACTCGAGGGTGTCGACTTTTCCTTAGGACCCTATCAGAAACACTTATCATATCAGCTGCGGTCTGCTCCTTCTTGATCTTCCTTAGGACCCTATCAGAAACACTTAGAACGATGGTACTACGAGCCTTTCTCCTTTTTTCTTCTAATACTTCTAACCTTTGTTTATCCTCTTTTGTTTCCTCTTCAGATGGCTTCTCATCTGAAGCTTTTCCCACCATAGCTTCATCTTCTTTAAGAGCAACGCTCAAACCCAGAATATCTAGGTGAGCCAAAAGTTTCTCTTTCCACATGGTGTAGTCTCCACGACCGTCAAACTTTTCAACCTCTATCTTTGCTGATGACATGGTTCTCCGTGTTGATGGACTCTACAGAACCGTGAACAACGAACCAAAGCTCTGATACCACTAGTTGGGAAATCTTAACTCGAAGGTGTCGACTTTTCCTTGAGAAAAGAGAACCGAACAACCAAGAACAGAATGTTGTGAAAAGAAGAAAAAGAGAGAGATCTTGAGAAACAGAGAGAGAAGAAAAATAGAGAGTGTAGTAGAAAGAAAGTAAAAGCAGGAGCACACACGCAAACTTTATCCAGTTCACTCTCGTTAACGAGGGAGCTACGTCTGGCCGAGTCTATGACTCGAAATCCACTAGATTCAGATAGAGAACACAATAGGAACCACAAGTGATCCACTCTAATGCCCTTCACTAGCACTTAGAGCACACTCTGTAATATCCTATACTTAGAGAAAACTAGAATGAGTTTATGCTATTACAAGTTTTCTCTCTTCTCTCTCTCTATCGCACACCAACCGTGACTGCGATCTCTCCTTAAATGTTCCTTTTATAGGAGACATCTTCAGACCTCGTGCCCTGACCTAAAGAAGCTGCAACAACCTTTGGTCGCTAGTCCAGCTCACCCAAAGATGTGGTTGCACAAGAGAACAAACACCACTGCAACATTTGAAATCACTAGAGGACAACCGTACAATGCTTTGTTCTGCAATGTGTCTGTTTCCTCCATGTGTGGTCCCAAAAGCATACCTGACCATGGTTTAGTTTACACCAACCTTGATTAGGTCTTGAGTTAAGCTTGGGAGTGTGTTTGTCTTGTTGAGTCATAGCTTGGTCAACACGATTTCACCTAGTCTTCACAACAACAATATATTTCTTTCTTGCTCTGTTTTAACTCTGCTTCACGTGCTTTCTCTGCTTCTATTTGCTTATTCCATCTTTTGTTAAAATTTGGGTTTATCTTGGGTTTCTAACTAAAAACCAATTGGCAATTAGTAGATTGGCCCTAACCCTTTATATATTAATGATAATCTCTTTAAACATCAGATGTGGGACTTGGATTGTATCCCAACAATCTCCCCTTCAAACCAAGGACCACATATGGGATTTTAACACGCCTGCTCGAGATGATAACTCCATCTCGAACCGATCCCACTTGGATCGATAATAAACTCCTTCTTGGGCCCCCATTACTCGGGTTAACAAGAGGCATGTCCGTATCCACTTTTCTAGGTCCACAAGGATTTTAACCTTGGGCTCTGATACCATGTTAATTTGGGTTTATCTTAGGTTTCTAACTAAAAACCAATTGGCAATTAGTAGATTGGCCCTAACCCTTTATATATTAATGATAGTCTCTTTAAACATCAGATGTGGGACTTGGATTGTATCCCAACATCTTTTGTATAATGTTTTCCACTTGTAGTACTAAAAAATAGAATCTAATTCCTTACACTACTTAGTATCTACAGTAGAAACTAAAAAAAAATTATTATTTTGCATATTGCATGATCGTGTTGGAGGTATATAGTCTCTAGGTTTATATCATAAGAGCTTTAATAATCCAAAATTGTTTGCTTGAGAGGATGGGATAGTTTCATATATGTTAGCAAAGAAAACAGATGTACATTTTTCTCTCGCCTCAATGCTTCGTTAGACTTTTATGAACTTGCAGGTTGCAGCTGAAGGATCTACAGCTTGTTGGTCAGATAAGAAATATGAAGCTGTTAAGATTAATTCGTCCTTTCTGACAATGTGAAATTGCATTTTGTATACGAAAAAAAAAAACTCTTATGGAATTAGCCTTACAAAGAACCCATTAAGCTGTAAAAAAGATCGGCGGGCCATTTCATTAGGCTTAATATTGTTCATAGTTTATACAATATATGAGGGATTTAGCGTTACTAAACTTGTTGAAATGCGTTTTCTAGTTAGCCACGTTTGAGTGCTTTCAGCAGATTGCTGTTCTGAGAGGGCACATTGGTTAACTTTATTTATCTGACGCCTTACGACTAACTAGTACTCCTACCCAACCTTTGGTGCGGAATGTGAGATTGGATCAAAGACCATGTCATTGTCCTTAATCAAAATAACGAAGGATTTTTTTTGTAACAAAAAAGAGGTAATTTGGATTACCTCAATTCTGAAGATCCATCACCAGACTTCTGATCCCGGTCAAGCAAGACAGAGCAACGACACTCGTCGGAAGCTAGTCCCATGACTATACTTCAGTCTGACGGTCCTGACTCTTCCACCGATACTCGATAGAAGCAGTTTGAGAGGATATTCCTTCTCAAACAGGGGTACCAATATAGTTCTCGAACCCTGGTGAGACACCAATATCATGCTGAGTCACCACCACTTTGCTGTTCGAGTATTGGTGACCTTTCCTCTATTTGAAACTACTTAATCGTTTAAAACCACAACTTAATTCTAGGTTAAGGTCCGGTTCTCTATTAAAGATTTCCATAACCAGAAAAGTCTTACGCTTATTTGCTAGAATTTTTTCTTTCCTTTTTTGGTAAAAAAAATTCAATGTCATAGGATTTTACTTTTACTTTTATTTTGTATAAAAAAAGATTCAGCAAGATAATGAAAAACTCAACGATGATAAAAAAAAATAAAAAAAAGTAAAGAAAAACAAACCAACTCAATCTAGTCTGCACAATGCACTTGCTAATCTTCAAGCTCTAGCAAAAATGATTAACTGGATTGTAAGAACACTTCAACCTTTTCTAATTATCTCAATAACTCTAGGAGGTAAAGTTGAACGATCAGGATGCGGCGCCATAAACATTCCTAACTTCTTGATTTAAGTTGCTAGTAGAAGTCACTCTCAACTAGATTTAGTGAAAATACACAGGATCTGTTTCAAAAAGATTCCAATGCTTTTAAATTAGGGCCAAACAAACTCAAGATCTCCAAAAAGAGCTTTTTACTTCCTCTTTTACCTGTATTGATTATCCACATCAGGACCTTGTCCACACACTTGTCTGGAATCATGACTAGCCCAAAACACATCTAAGAGATGATGATAGGCAATTGTCCTCGGATCATATTCAATCTCAAAATAGACAGTTACAGAGCAAGAGCAACACAAATCTAGAGGATCGGAAACTTAAAAACTAGACAGTTCTTTCGGGGTACCAATATCGTTACTCGATCCCTGGTGAGAGACCCTTACAACTGTAAGCTTTGTATGTATTGCATATTTTACAGAAGGGATTACATCTTAGTATATATACATAAGTCGAGTAGAGGAGACTAGGTTTAGCTAGATATGTAAAGTTCTGTACAAGGAAACAATATATTGCAGAGGTAATGAGATGATACGGACGTATCCTTAACATTCCCCCTCAAGATGGAGGGGCGGGGGTCACTCCAATCTTGCCTCGTAGTAATAGGAACTGGTGTCGTGGTAGAGGTTTGGTAAGTGCATCAGCTAGCTGATCAGTTGTGTGCACATGAGCAACGCGTAGGAGACCGTTCTGAACCTGATCTCTAATGAAGTGATAGTCAATAGCGATATGTTTCATCCGTGAGTGGAATACCGGGTTAGCACAGATAAATGTTGCTCCGACATTGTCACAGTATATCACCAGAGGAGCACTTCGTTTGATCCCAAGCTCTGTCAGAAGGTTGCATATCCATCGTATCTCGGCAGCGGTGTTTGCAACGGCTCTATATTCAGCTTCAGTTGAGGATCTAGCAACACCATTCTGTTTCTTGGCAGACCAAGAGATGGGAGTTCGACCAAGATAGACTATGTAGGCATTTGTTGACACATAATCATGGGAGTCCCCTGCCCAGTCTGCGTCAGAGAACGCATGTAAAGAGAGTGGGTTGGTAGAGGAGAAGAAGATTCCGTGTGTGGGTGTGCCAGCAAGGTATCAGAGGACTCTCTTGGCTGCTTGCCAGTGAACATCAGTGGGGCGATGCATGAATTGAGAGAGCTTATTAACCGCATATGCTATATCAAGCCTTGTAAAAGCAAGATACTGGAGACTACCAACAAGTTTACGATAAGTAGTGGGATCCGAGAGAGCAGTACCAGAGGTGAGTGTGAGTTTTGGCGATGACGCCATGGGAGAACTGACTGCATTAGCAGTGGACATGTCATAGTTGTGAAGAAGATCCACAATATATTTTCGCTGAGATAGATGGAGACCTTTGCTTGTGCGATGTGCTTCAAGTCCAAGAAAATAGTTGAGATCCTCAGGGTCTTTGACAGAGAAGCGCTCAGCTAAGAGGTTGAGGATCCTTTGAATATGTGCGTTGTTGCTACATGTGACGAGGATGTCATCTACGTAGACAAGGAGATAGACATAGTCCTGTCCATGTTGTAGAACGAACAATGATGTGTCGGCGAGAGAGTTAACAAAACCGATGCTCACCAAGTAATTCTTCAACTCAGTGTACCATGCCCGGGGGGCTTGTTTTAATCCATAGATTGCTTTCCGAAGCCTGCAAACATGATTAGGGAAATCCGAGTTCACAAAGCCAGGCGGCTGCTCCATATACACTTCATCCTCTAGAGTACCTTGAAGGAAGGCGTTGTTCACATCGAGCTGCTTGATTGGCCACGATTTTGAGACTGCAACATCGAGCACCAAACGAATCGTTGTGAATTTGATTACGGGACTAAAGGTTTCAGTATAGTCTCGGCCAAGTTGTTGAGAGTAACCCTTTGCAACCAATCGCGCCTTACACCTGCCAAGAGAACCATTAGAGAGAAATTTACTCTTAAACAGCCATTTACAACCAACAACATTAAAGTGAGGCTGACGAGGGACAAGATCAAGTGTTTGATTTTGTGCGAAGGCATCAATCTCAGTTGACATAGCTCCTCTCCACTTTTGATCCTTTAGAGTCTGGTTCACTGTAGTTAGTTTAGGAGGAATATGTCGGGATAGAGCAACAGAGAGATTGAGTTTGGTTTTTGGTTTCTGGATATTATTTTTCCGGCGAGTGGTCATCGGGTGTTGATTAGCAGCGAGAGGTTGTTGGACGGGTTGAGTAGGTATGGTTGGAGTTGGGTTAGTAGGAGGGGTTGGATTTGGGTTTGAAGTTGATGGATTTGAATGGGCCTTCGAGTTTGGGCCTGAAGTGGGTTTACGACGTTGATATTGTTTGAGTTGGCCTGTTTGGGTAACTGGTCGGGTTGGTGCGAGATCGGCGTTGACAACACTATCACGACCTGTATTGTTGACGGTTTCCTCGATTATCGGCTGGTGATGGTCTGACGTCGGAGATCCGGGCAGCGGTGACGGCGGCGTTACGAGTGGTGACGGTGGCTGTGGTGAATGGAGGGTAGATAGCAATGGAGAAATGTCAGATCGTATGAGAACAGCAGAGGGTTGAGGAATTGGAGAGGTTGGTGGTGTGGAGGCTGTTGGTTACTGTGACGGAGATCGCGACGGGAAGCTCTGTTCATCAAACTTGACCTGGCGAGAGATGTATATACGACCAGAGGTGGGCTGAAGACATATGTAAGAACTTTGCGTCAGAGAGTATCCCAAGAAGATACACGGAGTTGAACGATTTTCAAGTTTATGTTTGGTGTAGGGACGGAGCCACGGGAAACACAAGCACCCAAATACGCGGAGTTTGTCATAATTTGGTGCCGTGCCAAACAGCTTCTGAAGCGGATTCTCCATGTTGATAACAGGAGTGGGGAGGCGGTTGATGAGATAGACAGCAGTAGAGAATGCATAAGTCCAGTACTTGTGTGGTAGTCCAGCATGAGTGAGGAGAGATAGCCCAGTTTCAACAATGTGACGGTGTTTTCTCTCAGAGATTCCATTGTGCTCTGGGGTGTGTGGTGGAGAGGTGAGGTGAGAGATGCCATTGCTCGATAAGAATTGTCGTAGTGCTAAGAACTCACCGCCATTGTCGGAGTAGAAAGTGTCAATCCGTGTGCCAAATTTGTTTTCAACAAGAGCTTTGAAGTTGATGAAGGTGTCGCGAACTTGGGATTTTTGTTTGAGAGGATATATCCAAGTATAGCGTGTATAATGGTCTATAAGCACTAGGTAGTATTTGAAGTTATCAACTGAGAGAACTGGTGAGGTCCATATATCAGAGAAGATGATTTGAAGAGGGTAAGTGGTGAGAAGAGAGGATTGCGAAAAAGGGAGTTTATGACTTTTATTGATAGCACAATCAGTGCACAACATTGTCTGTGAATCTGATTGTAAATGCGGAAGTGAGAAATTTGAAACAACGGTTTTGAGAATAGAATGAGAAGGATGGCCTAAACGGGAGTGCCAATCTTGGAGAGATGGTTTTATGGAAGAGGAAGCAAAAAAGGATTTGATGGTAGATGGTGAGACCGGCCACTCGTAAAGCTCGCCTTTAGTTATGCCGAGGAGTAACGGGATTCCCGACATCAGATCCTTCACCTGAAAATAAGCAGGGAAAAATTCAACAGAGACCTTGTTAGTGTTGCAAAGACGATAGACGGAAATAAGGTTTTTATGGATATTTGGTACACAAAGAACATTGGTCAAGGATAAAGGTTTAGAGGAGGAGGAAGAAGGTAAAGACAGTGAACCAGAGTGAGAGATCGGGAGTCCAGAACCGTCGCCGATGAGAACGGCATCGTCACCATGGTATGGTTGGTGCAACGCCAAATTGCCTAGATCACTTTTCATGTGATGAGTAGCACCGCTATCAAGGAGCCATGAGGTTGTTGGTTGTTGATGTCCGACCGCCAGATTTGCACGTGGTTGCCACTGACGGAAGGGAGACGGAAGCAGACCACTTTGAGAGCCAAAGTGTGGCTGTTGTTGAAGCTGAGAGCACCGTTTGGCACTGTGCCCAAACACACCACAGATTTGGCACTTGCCTTGATAGCCTCTGGTCATACGAGTATCTTGCCGTGAGTATTGATGACGATACTTGTTGCTGTTGTTGTTGTTGTTCCATGGCTGGTGAGGACGATAAGACTGCTTCCCGGAGGCTTGAGATGACCGATTGGTGGCAACATGAGCAGAAGTGGGTCCAGTGGTGACAGCGGACAGAGCAACAGCAAGAAGCTTGGCTTCTTTGTTGATGAGTTTCTCATGAACCTGAATAATCGATGGTGGAGTTTCACGACCTTCCACTTGATCAATGACAGTCTTGTAATCTTCTGGAAGACCACCAAAGATGTACTCGAGTTGCTCTTCATGTGCAAGTGGTTTACCAAGGAGAGCAAGTTGATCAAATCTAGTAGTGAGAGATTGCATATATTCATCAATGGTTTTGTCACCTTTAACAGCTTGCTTGATCTGGAGACGAAGTTGTTGAATGTGACCCCAACTTGGATTAGCATAGGTGGCAGAGATTGTCTTCCACATCTCAGCAGAAGATTTGGTTTTAGACACTAGGGACTGCAAGGAGGGAGAGAGGGTACCAAGAAGCCCACTAAAGATGAGCTTATCTTGTCGTCTCCATGTCGCATAGGCTGGATTTGGAGTAGGCGGATCTGAGGTAGTGAGCATGGAATCTGGAGGGACGGAAGTGCCATCGACATATCCAGCAAGATCGTAGCCGTCAAGGAGGGAGTGAACCTGGAGGCTCCATGTCATGTAGTTTGTTGATGTGAGTTTAGTGATGTTCATCATGTTGATGTTGAGGAGACCTTGTGTGTCAACTGTTTCAGCGATTGCAGCCATGGAGAAATGACGAGAATATTAAATCTGAGAGAAGACTGAAATTAAAGGAAGAAGAATGGAAAAGATGAGAACAGAAGGAAGAAACACGAAAGAAGAAACAGAGGAGGAGGAGGAGGCTGCAGAGATTTAAAAGAAAATTTTAAGAAGGGTATCGATAAGCTCTGATACCATGTAAGCTTTGTATGTATTGCATATTTTACAGAAGGGATTACATCTTAGTATATATACATAAGTCGAGTAGAGGAGACTAGGTTTAGCTAGATATGTAAAGTTCTGTACAAGGAAACAATATATTGCAGAGGTAATGAGATGATACGGACGTATCCTTAACAACAACATCCCGAGCCACTACCACTTTGATGGGTGAGAATTGGTGACCTAATCTCTCTATTTAATAATTTACTTAAACGAACACAAATCAAATTACCCGGTTTACCATGGTTCGCTAAAGAGTTATAGAGCAAAAAAAAACATCTAACTCAATTCTCTGTTTAATTACGGTTCGTTATAGATTACGAGAACTAGCCTACCAAGAATAGTTACGCTCATGTGCCTAGAATTACCCTTTTTCATATGAACAATGTTTCACCAAGAGAACAAAATGAAAAGCTCAACGATAATCAAAAACTTGTGATTAAAATTTGCAAATCGATTATGCATACAATAAGATATCCTCAAACCCCTGACAGTAGATAGTTGTTGAAGAGATCTGCTAACTCTTCTCTAACAAACTATACGCTTTGTTACACACACACACACATCAATAAATACATAACTTCTTCAACTCAATACTCTTCTATCTATTTAATTTATATACAACTCACTGGACTCTCAAGGCGCTGTTACAACAAAATGTTTCTTCTTTCTCTTTTTTAACTCTGTTTCGTGTCTCAGCGACTCCTTTCGAGCTACCACATGTGCATCCGTGCTTATCAACTTGCAAGTGACTGATCATGTTTGCTTCTAACTATATTGTTGTGTAGTTGTTTTCTGCTGGTCTTTATAATTAGTCTAATCATTTATCGATCATGACTGTGTTTCAAACATTATCTCATTTCGTATATTCTTTCTTAAGGCTTTGTTTTTTTTTTTTTTGGTGCAAGATATGATGACATTGAAGGAGTAGTTAATCTTAACAGCTTTGTAGCCACTCCTGCTTGCTTCATATTTCTTATCCGACCAACAAGCTTTAGATCATTCAGCTGCAGACCAACAAGCTTTAGATCCTTCACCTGCAAAACAACCCCTTTTTTTCTCTATTGGTTGTTTTTTTTTTCCAATAGTTCTTCTATATATAGTTTCGTCATTTAGAAGTGTTTTAACGAAAGTAAAAAAAGATGGAACTGAAATCAAAATTTTACTTAAGACTTGACAAATTTTCCTTGGAATTTACAATCTCTACTGCATATATATTAAAAAAAAGTACAGAATTAGCATTGCAAAGAATTCTTAAGCTGTTAAACAAAAAATGCAATTTATTAGCTATGCTTTATAGTTCATAGTTTATATACAATATATGAGGGATTAATTAGCTTTGTACTAAGCTTGTTGAAATGCATTTTCTAGTTAGCCATATTAGAGTGCTTTGAGAAGATTGCTGATTCTAGAGCACTAACTAGTACTCCTACCAAACCTTTGCTGCAAAATGTGAAAACACACGATTCAAAATGCTTAGCATTAGAGAACAAGTGATGAGGACATCAATAGTAAACTTCCGGAAGAACCCATTCTGCCATTTCCCGAAGAACCCGTTCTACTATTTCCGAAGAACTCGTTCTACCAATTCCTGAAGAGCTCGTTCTGCCAATAATGATACAAACACCTAGGACAAGGTTGGGAGCAAGAAGATTCCACAATATTAGAGTCAAGATTAGTATTATGGAACAATTTAACAAGTTCATTGAAAGTCTCATTACTCTCATTGATCTAGAAGATTCCAAAGAGAAGACTCCACAAGCATCATTTTTGCCAGTTCTACAAGGAATTAAAGAACCCGTTCTTTTCATCATTTCCGAAGCAATCAATGAAGAACTGGAGCGTGCATGAGAGTTATTACCAAGGTAAGTGTTTGAATTCAAATAATAAATAATGGTTATTTTCTTGTTTTGCAGGAATCGACCTTTGGGTCTTTTGAGTCTTTTATTTATCTAGATCCTAAAATTGAGTCTGTTATTTTGCAAGTTTAGTTCTTGTTATTTATAATAATATCGACCCTAGAAGGTCCCCCCTGCTGGATCGTTATATAAGGTCCCTTCTCAACATTGTAACCTTTAAAGTTTTTATGAAATAAAATGAGTGTTTTCTTAGGTTTTCTTCTGAGATAGAAGCAACCACCCTTTTCTCCTTCTTCATGTGTGTGATTCCTTGAAGACTGAGATTTGACTTATCATAGATCCTTTCACAGATCTATGTGGCGCCCCTCACTCCACCCATCTGTCTCTTCATCTTCCACTGCTACCGAATAAACAGAACAGTGTTTTCAACCATTTGTCTATTCACCATCTCTTCACTGCATTCCATCTATCATCCAACGAGTAGGCAAAACACTGTTATCAACCATTTGCCTATTCCCATCTATCCACATAGGTTCCTCTCATCTGGGTTCCTATATCAACAAGATCTAATAGGAAAATACACAGAAAACAAAACAGAAACAAATATATGGTTAAACCAGGGAACGAACCCTCCTAACAAGACCAACCTTCTGTGAGGAGGTGCATCACCCAAACCCGTTCTGAAAACTACCATTGTGTTGATGATTACCCTTCTTCTTCCATGAGAAAGCTCCACTAGATCGAATTCATAGCCACTCTAATGACGTAAAACAGAGATTAGAATCAAAAGATCAAAACAGATTCAAAAGAAACAAGTAACATAGAAATTTGACACAACGTACATAGAAAACGCAGTCTCAACATATCATCTGTAAGAGTCTCCAATGGAGATCCAACAAAACTATGAGGATTATAGAGTCTAGAGAAATATTACAAACCCATATAATTGCCTAATGAGAGCAAGAGCTAACATGTGTTCTATATACTCTATGAAAACATAAACAAAGTTATAATGTTTACTAGAAGGATTCATTAGGTCTATTTACTGGTATCGAGCAAGAAGGTTGTACTGCTAAGTATCTGGGGCTGCCTGAATGCTTCAGTGGATCCAAAAGAGACCTACTCAATTTTATTACAGATAGATTAAAATCAAGATTGGGTGGGTGGTATGAGAAAACTCTCTCTTTGGGAGGGAAGGAATTTTTATTGAAGTCAGTAGCTATAGCTCTACCAGTATATGATATGTCTTGTTTTAGATTGACGAAACATCAATGTCGCTGAATCACAAGTGCCATGGCAAGTTTCTGGTGGAACGAAAGTGAGGACAAACATAAAATGCATTTGGGAGAAGATCTTTGAGACGAAGGAGCGTGGTGGCCTTGGTTTTAAAGATATTGGCAGGTTCAATCAAGCCCTTTTGGCCAAGCAGACTTGGCGACTGTTATATGCTCCTGAGTCTCTATTAGCGAGAGTGTACAAGGCTAAGTATTTTGCAGATACTGTTCTTTTTGAAGCCAAGATTGGCTATAGACCTTCCTAGGCGCAGTATTCTTTTTGGTCGGGAGCTATTGGAAAAAGGCTTTATGAATTCTATAGGAGATGGCTTGAGCACTAGTGTTTGGTTAGACAAATGGATTTTTGATGAGGTTCCAAGGCTTCCTTTCAACAGAGAAATGTAGATAGATTTAAATCTGAAGGTATCGACAATGATAACATCAGAAGGGGAGTGGAACACCACACTCCCATAGAGGCTTTTCCCACCGGATGATGTGGTCAAGATACAATCATTTTCCCCTGAGCTATGTCTTCTTGATTGTTATGTGTGGGTGTTTACAAAGGATGGTAAATATTCTGTGAAGACTGTGACTAAGCTCCTTACTAACAAAGCATCAGTTGGGGTTAATCTTTCAGAAGGGGTCAGAGCTGTGAATGAGATCAAGACAAGGATATGGGATACACATACTAAACCAAAGATTTGAATGTTCCTATGGTGAGCTCTGTCTGGTGCCTTAGAAGTTGTAGAGTGTATGTGTAGCCACGGTGTTCAAGTGAATTCTATATGCCAAGAATGTCGAACTGAGGAGGAGACAATTGTACACATGCTTTTTGAATGAACTATGGCGACTTGAGTATGGGATGCTACATTACTTCCCTTGTCGGCTCATGGATTTCTACTTGTGTTGCAAAAAACGTGAATTATCTATTACAGATAATGACTAGAGGAGATATACGGGAAGACCTCAAGAAATGCAATCCCTTGGATATACGGAATGGACATGTTTTGTCAGATAGAGCTCAAGATTCTCATGTGTTGCTAGCTGCGACACCGGAGATGTCTGAGGAATGGCTACGCCATCGAGCCATGGTTCTGCAGGAAACTAACTTAGTGGAGCAACGGGGTTTAACGAGGTTGACACGATGGAATAAGCCTTCCCCGGGAGTTCTGAAATGCAATATACACTGTTCTTGGGTTACTGAAACGTATTATTGTGGTGGAGCTTGGATTCTGCGGAATGATGCACGGAATGTTCAGTTTCATGCTAGGGATGCTTTTCTTCCAAGGAATAGGATTTCAGCAGAGTTGGGTTGTATCCTACGGTGTCTGCAGAGTCTTTGTACCCTTCAGGTTTATTCATGTGAGGTGTGGTCGGATTGTCAAGTGACTTTGGAGTCTCCGTTGGATTGGCCGAACTACCGATCTCAGGTGGAAAAGATTGTTGGAGTAATATAGCTGATGGGGGAGGTATCCTTCAAACTCTCTTCGCCAAAAGTCTACACGTTGGGCAGGGATATTGCTCATAGTGTCACTAGAGATGGAAGGCTCACCTCGTATCTAGCTTTAGGTGGTCCTTCGTGGCTACATGATCGGATAGAAGAGGAAAGAGCTGAATGAGGATGAATCTGGAATATGATTTAGTCTACTATGATGGTTATGTTGGTCTCATTTAACTTTCAATTTTGGTTTTTCTTCTTATTTGTTCTGAAACTTTTCTATTTACTTAATCATCATTACATCGTTAAAAAAAAATATATATTACCTCAGTTCGGTGAATTTGTAATATTGTATGATTAGACCATACAATCAAAGAGGTACCATTGGAATTCCTCGAACCCTGGAACCTTGGTGGCTAAAGCAGTATCTTGACCTCTCCTCCTATAAGACCAACCTTCTTTCCCAACATACCTCTACGACTGAGTTTGTAACATAATGTAGGGAATATTTTAACTAGAGGGGTGGGATAAGAACTTAACTTATGCTTACAAGTCCAAAGAAACTAAATTGAAGTCATGGAGAGGGGTACATAAGTTGAGTGCTCTGTGCATGGCAAGAGTCGTCTTGTCTGATTGATGATATGTTGTTTTCTGCTAATCTTCATGAGTCAAGAGTGTATTAGTATTACCCAATAATCTTGTATGATCCAAAGGAGACGCATATCGAAAACCCTTTGAGAGTTTTTAAAGGTTTTTTGTGATTCTCAAGGAGTCTAAAATGATGAATTTTGGTGGAAGGCTTAAGCTTGTGATTTTCGCATTGATCATCATGTTCGTTGAATTAATATTGAGTTGGAAACAAAGTAAGGCCTTAGGAAGTTTTTTTATATATTTATGTAATGCGTTTAAGACTAATTAACTGGTCCATCTCAAAAGCCAAACACAATATTCAAAAGAGGACAGCGTCTTTTATGTTTCTTCTCTTAACATCAGGTTTTTGTTTAAAAAAAAAAAAAAAATTTGCATTTCCTCAATTCGGTTACCACCGAAAGCATGATTCTCAGTGATAGATGATGAAGACATTGGATGCAATTACTTCATATTGACCCGAAATTGAAAACGTGCAGTTAACTTACCAGAACTAGATGATGAAAATATTGGATGCAATTACTTCAGATTGACCCGAAATTGAAAACGCCCAAATTCTAGGGTTCCTCCGCTGCGAGAGAGAGTATCGGGAGAGAGGAAGAGAGTTTTGGGAGAAAAATAAAAAACGACGGCGTTTTGGCCAAAATTTTAGATTCTCAGTTTTACCGAAACGACGCCGTTTGAACTACTGCGCCAACATGGAATCCACATCAGCAAAATTAAACGGAAGCTTAACAGAGTTAGTCTATAAACATGTTTTTGTATGTTATGGTAAAACATTTAATCTTGGGGTATTGATTTTGAAGTTGAGGTACAGAATTCAAATATTCAGAAACATTAAATATGTTTAGGTTCAGTAGTCAAATGTATGAATTCAACACAGAACAATTGTGGGGGTATGAAAAAACCTGAAAAGACCGTTTTTCCAACTAAATAAGGAGGTAAGACTTGGGGGAAGGATGAAATAATCCATAGCCATTGGGTAAGACTCACTAAGTTTTTTATAGATTTTATCTGGTGCGTTTAACTAATTAACTGGTCCATCTCAAAAGCCAAACACAATATTGTATGTTTTTTCTTTTAAACATCAGATTTTTGTTTTTTAAAAAAAAAATAAATAAATAAAAAATAAAAAAAAATAAGTCACTACCAATCTGAATTACCTCAATTCGGTTACCACGGAAAGCATGATTCTCAGTGATAGACTAACTTTATAAATCTTTGTTACGATACCAATTGCTTCTCCGAACCCCGGTGAGACTCTCTAGTCATGCAGAGTCACTACCACTTTACTCGGCCGGAATTGGTAACAATTTATTTAATTAATTACTACTTAAAACCTTTCTAACATATAATTGGTTTAAAACACACAACTTAATTCCGGGTTTAGTCCCGGTTCTTTGTTCAGCATCTTTGTGGATGACAAGATGACATCAAGATGGTGAACACAGGAGTCGAAGAATAGGGGAAAGGAAGAGGATAGATGGAATCTGCAACACTTCCTTAGCCTCCCCTAATTTTTTGAGTTCGCAAGGTTCCTTAATGCGTGACGCACAAGCATGATTAAGAATTGAGTTGTCGTCATGGCTATGATCTCTATTTTGATTTTGTCTCTGTACTTGGTCTCATGCTCATAATAATCATGCCTATTCTCCTCTTCTCGTTTTCTGCGTTGGTTACTAGTTGCAAGATATCATGTTTGCTTCTAAATAGATTTGTAATTTTCTTGTGTTTTCTCTAGTCTCTACAGTTCCGTAAAATTATTCTAATCAACATGACTGTTTTTCAAAACATTATCTGAAAAAGAGGGATACATAAATAGTTGGTTACGACAAAGCATTGGTGAGCAAGGGAGTGGATTTAGGTCAGAGAGAACTAATTATCAACCTTGAACCTGGAGAGACTCACTTAATGCATCCAACAATGGCAATGTCTTTAATCTTCTTCTTTTAATATCAGGTTTCGCAATTAAAAACTAAACAGTAATTGAAATTTAAAAAGAGGTAATTTGTCTTTACGATGATAAGGACTTTTATTCTATTTGTCTATACAATTTTGGATATGAATCTACATACTATCAACATTTGTTTATTTCTTTTTAATATTTTAATTTAATTATGCTGTAGCATTTTTAGATTTTAGTTATACTATTTAGTTAAATTTGATTTTCTTATTAGAAATTCTTGATATTTTAAAATAAAATTTTCTTTATTATTCTGAGTTTTTATTTTATTGTTTCAGTTAAAGATATGTAAGATCTTTATTTATTATTCCTTTTAAAATAAATATTTTAAATTTCTTATGTTGTAATATTTTTAGATTTTTTTATTTTAGTTTATATTTTATATCTATAAATTATCTAAGACTCATATATCATCATGTTATAAATTTTTATTCTTTTAACACACAACTTAATTTTAGGTTTAGTCCGGTTCTCTTTTAAAGATTTCCATAACCAGAAAAGTGTTACGCTTATGTGCTAGAATTTTTTCTTTCCCTTTTTGGTAAAATAGTTCATGTCATAGGATTTTACTTTATATTTTATATTTGTACTAGATTATTACACAGCGGGACAAGTTTTTTGTTTTTTTTTGTTAATGTAATATTTTAATACTAATTTTGCTAATGTAATATTTTGTTAATTTTAGTGATTTAGTATATAATTTGTGGTATACCACACAACAATTTTTGTTTAATACAATTTTAATTAAATCAGTCTGATTCTAGATATTTAATATTGGTGTTGTTAAAATAGTAGAATGAGGATCTAACTCGTATTGAAATATCAAATTAATGATATTTTATTTTTAGTATTATCAATTCAATCATGTAAGGTCATATAACTCGTCATGTAATATAACTTGTTTGTGTTATTTTGAAAATTTAATATGTTTAAATATTCATAATTTTAAACTTTTTATTAAGTTTAGATATATCAGTTATAAATTATAAACTTCTTAAAATTCTATAATCTACTATATACGGTAAATTTACTATATATGTCTACTAAACACATACTTTTTATATTAATTTAGTAATCTATGTTCGCTTTAAATATTCAAATATGCAGGGAAAAATATACATTTTTATTAACTTATGCATTATATGACGATTCACTATATTTAAATTTTAAAATAAAAAAAAAAGATGATAGGAGAATATTTTTTTAATATAGAATAAATCTTCTAAATATCTATATTAATTATAGAATCTTATTATATAAAGCTTGATGTCAAATTTACTCATTAACGAGATTCTGATACGTGTTAATTGTATTATTAAGATATCAACACATGTCTAGATTACTGCTTAATATGATTGTGACATGTGTCAAATTAAAGATCTTAGATTTTTGACACATGTCTAAGTTAATCGCTAGAAAAGAAAAGTTAAAAAATATTTACCAAAGAAAAAACACTAATCCAAAGGAAAAAGAAAATATTTACCTATCATCGTAACGAAATAGAGCATATATCTTATTATATAAATATATATTTTAAGTGGTATTTCATATCAAATCAAAATCTTAAGTACGCTAGAAAATCATGAACAACAAATACACCAATACAAACCATGAGAGATCAGAAAACCTTGCTAGCAAAAGAAAACGGGGTATCATGAGTGATGGTCAGATTGCTATGATTGAAAAGATACTTGCAGATGAACCTCATATAAGGTTGGATTTAACTATGCTTCATATATGGGTAGACAAACTAAATCAATGTGTAAGTACAATATTTATATAATGCTACACATATATCTTCGACTACTTCCACCAATCTGACTATTTTCACATCTATAAATAATAGACATCACATTATTTTAAAATTTTCATTGATTTTCATTGTCTAACATAGTTTACCAAAATACAGGGTTCCCAAATTACAAATTTGCAACTTAGACGATGATAAGGACTTTTCTTCTATTTGTCTATACAATTTTGGATATGAATCTACATACTATCAATATTTGTTTATTTCTTTTTAATATTTTAATTTAATTATGCTGTAGCATTTTTAGATTTTAGTTATACTATTTAGTTAAATTTGATTTTCTTATTAGAAATTCTTGATATTTTAAAATAAAATTTTCTATATTATTCTGAGTTTTATTTTATTTTTTCAGTTAAAGATATGTAAGATCTTTATTTATTATTCCTTTTAAAATAAATATTTTAAATTTCTTATGTTGTAATATTTTTAGATTTTTTTATTTTAGTTTATATTTTATATCTATAAATTATCTAAAACTCATATATCATTGTGGTTATAATTTTTAATTCTTTTAACTATCTTTTCATTTCTGAAAATTTTATTAGGTTTGTCATAAACTCATTGCAATCGTTTATATATTTTTTCCTCAGTTTTTATTCCAAAATATTTAAGGGTGTAAGAACACATTATTAGTAGTAAAACATAGAGTAAAATTTTATAGAGCAAAAAACATACAACTTATCAATTCTCGGTTTAATTACTGGTTCGTTAAAGATTACGAGAACAAGCCTACCATACCATTATACCAAGAACAGTTTACCCTTTTTCATATAAACAAAGATTCACCAAGAGAACAAAATGAAAAGCTCAACGATAATCAAAAACTTGTGATCAAAATTTGCAAATTTATATGTATACTATAAGCTTTTGGAGAGAAAAGACAACTGATGCAGCGCATCTTTGCAACGACCACGTCCACCGATGGTCCGTGTCGTAGTCGGGCCTTCTATTGTTATTCGTTTAGGATATTACTCGTATGGGCTTTATTTAGGTTTTACGCTTTAGATTAGATTCTTAAGTATGTTAGGGTTTTATTTTATGACTTGACTTCTATTTAAGAGCCGCTAAGCTCTATTGTAAACAATTATTGATTATTGAATAAACAAGTTTTACGAGAGCTTTGTGTAAAGCCTGGAGAGGAGGACTCTCAACTCTAAGAGCTTGTGTTCTAGCCCTGCAAGGAGGACTTGCAAAACCACGTCGATATCGCTCCCGATTTCGACCCTATCCCTATTGCTTCTTCGTCAAGTTACAACATTCTAAGCAAGATATGTTCGTGAATCTGAGTTCTCTTGGAGATCTAGTGTTCTCATCCGTTATTAAGTTTCCGCTCTCTATCAACAACAAAACTTGAAACATATAAAACAGAATCAAATATGTGGTTAAAGAACCCTAGTCAGCACTGGTGGCTGAACCACGGAAGGGAACGAACCTCCTACCAGCATTGCAATAAGTTAAGACCAACCTTCTCTCAAGGAGGTGCATCACCCCTAACCATTCTAACACTACCATTGTGTTGATGATTACCCTGCTTATTCCATCTAGATCGAATTCATAGCCACATGCGTACGAACCTTAGGCCATGAGTTTCTCTTCACAATAAGGTACTATAGTGGCACACGTTACCTGCCCTGAGTATCGGCGTCTCGCTCTTCCGCCACCACCAACTTGACCAATCATAGCCCATGCAACCACTGGGGACAATCTTCTTCGAAACATGATGGCATCTTAATCATGTCAAAACATATGATTAAATTCGTCTTGTGAAACTACATAAACGTATAAACCAAATATATATCTTTGTATACTAAAAAGAGAATAATTAATCATAGAATCAGCTCAAAACCAAAATACAAACAAAAATGGACAATACTTAGGGTTCAGCCCTACGGATGAGAACTTCTC
Source organism: Camelina sativa (assembly GCF_030686135.1). Classification (NCBI taxonomy): domain Eukaryota; kingdom Viridiplantae; phylum Streptophyta; class Magnoliopsida; order Brassicales; family Brassicaceae; genus Camelina; species Camelina sativa. The sequence goes on along the minus strand of NC_141880.1, from coordinate 23,882,324 downwards.
ATTCACCCTCTTATAAAATAAGGAAATAAAATTTGTATACATTATAAAATTAGAAACTTAAATCGCTTTTTTATAAACCCAAACCGGTATATTAATTTCGTTTTAATTGTAAAATCTCTAACCATCTCATTTGTAAACCCAAACCGACATATAATTTCGTTTTAATTGTAAAATTTAAACCCTAACCATCTCATTTGTAAACCCAAACTGACATATAATTTTGTTCTAATTGTAAAATCTAAACCATAACCACCTCATTTGTAAACCCAAACGACATATAATTTCGTTTTAATTATAAAATCTAAACCCTAATTCGGATTTATAAACTCAAACTGATCGTTTAATTGTAAAATCTAAACCAAACCAATATTTAACTTTTTAAAAATAAAAAGTATACATAATTTGTTTCTTTATTTGTTTTGCTTTTAAATTTTAATTTGATTTATTTTTTAAATAAAATATTATATATAACATTTTGATTGGTTGAGAGAAGAGGAGGTGAATACAAAGGTAGGTTCACACCTAGGGGTGAACCTATAAATATTTTTCAACAAAAAAATTATTTTCATCAAGCATTCATGATGAGTCCATAGGTTTGCAGCACGATTAAATCAAGGTGGAAAAAAAAAAGTAATTTAAATTACTTTAATTCGGCTAGAACAGTCCCAGCCTGGTGAGATTCTCCAATCATGCTGAGTCACCACCACTTTAACGGGCCGAGACTTGTTGAGATTATCTCCAATTATTTACTACTTAAAGTCTTAAAAGTTAAAACATACAACTCAATTACCGGTTTAATTACACGGTTTACTAATATTTTCTTCCGGTTACGCTTATGTATTAAAAATTTTGCTACTTGTTTTCATATAAACAAGATTCAAAGAAGAATAAACCGAATACTTTAAAGTGTAATATCGTTGAAACAAGCACATGGGGAAAGATTTCTAGAGTGAGAAATGATAATTCAAGCTTGCATTTTAAACGTAATGCTAACATTACATAAATTTCAATATAAGCAATAGAAGAAAACGAAAAACATTGTGCAATGAAAATATGCAGTATGATGCAATAACATAAGCTTTTCGAGAGAGAGAGAATAAGGTCATAAAAATCTTTTAGGGTTTCAGAACAAGGTTCAAAACGAAACACAGACAACAAAACTTGAAACATAGAAAACTGAGAAGCAAAGTATTATGTTTATAACTCTAGTCGGCCTTGGCGGCTGAAGCAGCAGCTTGACCTCTGAGACGACCAGTCCTCCTTGCAGCAATAAGACCAACCTTCTGCCCTGGTGGTGCATCACGCCTAACAGTACTGGCGTGACCAATATGCTGATGGTTACCTCCTCCATGAGGATGCTCAACTGGATTCATAGCCACACCACGAACCTTAGGCCATGAGTTTCTCTTCACACGGTACTTGTGGTACGCGTTTCCTGCCTTGAGCATTGGCTTCTCAGTTCTTCCACCACCAGCAACTTGACCAATCATAGCCCTGCATCCACTTGGGACAATCTTCTTGGAACCAGACGGCAACTTAACCCTATCCAAACCATAACATCATGCATTAGTCACTCTGAAATAAATGACGAAATGATTCCATTAAGGGCATCATAAGCTAAAACACTAAACAATCCACAAATCTGAAATTTATATATAAGCAGTTCATCAAATCCATCAAAATCATCACAATCAACCACCAAACAATCATCAAATCTGAAAATGTTATAAGCATTTCATGAATCTTCGTTAAAAAGATTGGATAAGAGAAACAAACCTAGTAGTGTCGTTGTCAGGGTTGTGAGCGATAACAATGGCGTAATCACCAGAAGCTCTAGCGAGGACACCACGGTCACCAACGTGATGCTCAACGTTGCAGACGACGGCTCCTTCAGGGATAGATCTAAGAGGGAGAACATTTCCGACGACGAGAGTAGCTTTCTTACCGCAGTACAAGAACTGACCGGTGTACATACCTTCGGCGGCGACGAAGAGCTCCTTCTGTTTCTTGAAACGGAATGGATGACGGAAAGTGACGCGAGCGAGCGGCGCACCACGTCCTGGATCGTGGATGATCTCCGTCACGACGCCCTTTAGGTAACCATTTCTCTCGCCGAAATCGAGGCTGCGGAACTTAGCCGGACCTTTGCGGTGGTGAGTGTGGGATTTGAAGACGGAACCCGCTCCCTTACGTTGAGCTCTGATGACACGACCCATGGTGGAATGCTCTCGGCGGCGGCGACGATGTTTACAATTTTTTAGGGTTTTGAGATCCAACTTACAAAGAGTGTAAAATTCTCCCTTTTATCCTGCAACCTGACGTTTGATCAAACCCTAATGGGCCTTATGGATCTTTATTTCGATATGGGCCATTAGAAAACAAGCCTGTTGTATCTGTTTAAACGCAGACAAAAGCCCATGTTAAGAAAGATAAGTCAAATCTTCCAAACCCATCGCATTGCCATTGATGAGGGGGACTCGTTTGATTTGTTCAATCCCGTATTTAGGATTCAGATCAGACCGATTAATCTGGTTGCTGACCGGATCAAATAGGAAAATAATGAATTTATTTCACTTGCATGTGTATAATGTCAACAATAACATATGTAATGCAAAAATAACAACTCCAAAATAACATTAAACCATTCTATGGAGAAACACATAATATGGGGAAGCTAGCTTCTGAGCACACAATTTTTATATGTTACTAACCTACGGTTTGTACTTTGTCCAATCCGGATTATAATTTCAGATTAACGAGGACGCTAACCGAAATCAAAATTAGTAAAATCGCAATAATGTTTTCTTAAAACTGATTTGAACTTAAGATAAATTAATATCAAGCTGATGAATCTAGATGAAATACTATATTGTATGTATATAACAATGAGTCTTATGATACTTTGAGTTTGAGATATAGGTAATTATGATAAAATGATGATGATGATGATGATGTTATGAAACTGGATATGATTATGAAAACAATTCTAATTCGTCGATATATATCCACTAGCATCTATGATGTCAACAATAGCATATTTTAATGCAAAAAAAAAACAATTGTTTGAAGAACACATAATATGGGCAAGCTAGGTTCTGATGGGGACAATGCATTTTAAAAATTGTTATTATACATATCTCTCGTGAATATGGTATGGCGATCTAAATAATCCAGATATATGATAGTAATGTGCCTTTCAATAAAATCTATTAACATTTTATAAATAAAATAAATTTAAAAAGCTCGTGGGAGACTAGCTCATCAAAAAAAGGTGAGACTCGTCAAGTAGACTGGTATAAGTTATTAAGTTATAACGAAGGAACGAAGAAGATTAATGTGATCATGATACCATTCAACTTTGCTAGGAAGGAGGACATGATAGTTTGGCGATCTATATGTGTTCTGGTCAAGATAAACATAATGGGGACATCAAATTAGCTAATCTATATTACGGAAGATTCTTTTGGTTTTAGGTAACAACCATAAATAATACGCATATATACAAAATGTATGTGGAGGGACTGGGTTTTGGTAGGATCATAATGATCTATCATAAAAATCTGACTCAATAATTGATATTATTACACATAATCAAATCTTTTTAGAGTATTACTACTACTTGCTAAGACAACGTACATGGTAAAATAAATTAAACAAATACGGTAATTAACACTCCAACAAATAAAATACTACTTACATTAAATATAGCAATAGCAATTCTATTGAGTTGACTAAAATATCGAATGTGTTATATATTTCTATCATTATTCCATGTATATAATAGAAAAAAATCTCAACATATATTAACTATGCGGATTCATATAACACATAAACATCGTTACCACAAGTCCACAAGATGATCAATGATCATAACCAATTAATTTGTAGAGTTAACTAGCTATAATCCTCTCAAGATGATTAGTCAACCTTTTTACGTTGCCTTGAGGGAAAAAAGTCTCCCACTCCCACCCAATCCCAACTATTACAAAATATTAAGATTACTAACAAACTTAGTTTAAGAAAAAGAATGAAAAAAAACCCCAAACGGGTTAATAATGCCTAACGAAGCTTCTTAGCCATGTTCTTCCGTCTTAATCAGAAAATCCTTAAAAATGACTTGTTTGTTTCTTGTTTTTGGATTTATCTTCAAAGATCGAGCTTTATCTAAACATGGAGATAAGTGACCTGAAGAAGACTTCATCACAAGGCAAGGTTATACCCATAACATGGTTAAACCCAAACTCTTCCTCAGCTAGGCGGAGCAAAGTTTGGAACTCGGAGTGGTCGAGCCAAGAAATGGGAACGATGTACCGACTTCGGTTCTGTCCAACGTAAACCGGAAAATGACCTTTTGGCACGTCTTGAGGAAGATCATCTTCTTGGTTCTTCATCTTTCTTAGATTCGAGCATCTCTTTACCATTTGCTTGATAGATACTGTTTGAGACAACGTTGCTTTGCTCGATCTCTTTATTGCCATTGTTCTTTCTTTTCTTTTCTTCTTTTGTTTTTGGTGGATTTAGTTTTTGATTGAAGAATGATATGGATGTAAGGGGTACAATGGAGAAGTATTTATATGGACAGACAGTTTAGAAGGCTAATAAATTAATAGATTGATGATAGTTGATGCAGTCTTTTGCTATACCTTTATAAATTGGGTGGTATAGTTTTTTTTTTTTTTTTTTTTTGTCATCAAATTGGGTAGTATAGTTATTGACTATAAATAAATAGGTTTGGTTACTTATGAAGTTGACCAAATAGTGACAATAATATCATATATGTATTAAATGTATGTTACATTCAAATTTGAATGTATATATACAAGGACAAAATATCAAATTATGTTGACTAACAAATAACAATAGATAAAACTAAAAACTGTATACCTTCTTGATTTGGTTACCTTACAATTTTTTAGATCATAATTAGGTTGATTATTTATGACGTTGACCAAAATTTGTGATTAGCTAGATTTATATGTATCTCGTACCCAAAAAAATCAGAATCAACGACTAACCATTAGTAACACATGGAATGATTTTGCATTGAGATAAAAATCAATTAAAACCCACGTAAACACGTATATGTATATTTTGGGGGGAAATTTTCAATATTAATTTGTGACTTTGTGGCGAAGCATGAACCCCGTACATGGATTCGAGTTCTAGTTTCACTAGGCCTACCAAATTAAGATGGCGGGTACAATGTATTCTAGAGACTAAAGTCCGATGAAACTGAACTTCCTAAAGCTAATCACATAAATAGAAAAAATTACTAATGATATGTATATAAATCATATATGAAGAAGAAAAAACTAATTATACCAATCAAATTTCCTGTTTTGATTCATTAGAACACCTAGCTAGATTCTTTGTTTTTGTGAAAGCAAAATCATGTGAGATGTAGGAGGTGAGGGCAAATAAAACATTGAGGACTGAACCAACAAGGACAAGAGAGAGATGCAATAAAAACTGTGAAAGAATGTATACAAAACAAAGTTTGGTAGGGACTATAACATTGCCCTACAATGTCTCCTTATTGCCTTTACATACTTAGACAAATTTACAAAACAAACGTCCATTTTCTTCTCTTACGTACCTTTAAATATCATATAAATGAGCCAATGGCCCCGTTAGATACATATCTATTTAATGTACAGTTGTACATAGATTACGGACGAAGTAAAAGATGTAAGTTGTAACAAAAGTACGTACTTGACGAGATATACATATATAAGGACTCGACATAAAAGATTGCGCAAAGCCATTGTCTTTATTTTGCATATACGTACAAGTGTATTTTGTTATAATTGTACATTAATTATTGAAACGTAACAGAAATAATATTTTCATTTTCCCTCATCAAAAACAAAAAAACATAGAGGACATGTTGTTGTTGTTTTTATTTCTCTCTTCGAACAATGTCATCTAGATCTAAGACAAAACTAATCTTTAAAGTAAACATTTTATATTTTACAATAGTGACCAAAAATGTGTATCCAATAAATAGAGATTTCATTTTGTTCTACACACATGTGAGTGAATCACAACTGTTTCACTTTTTTTTTTTTTTGTATATCATTTGCAAGCCCATATTAGAGGTATTGTTTATTACCATTTTTTATACATCATCAAATATTAGGTATATAATCTTATACATTACTCTTGAGATAATTTTTTTTGTTAAAGAAAATACTCTTGACATGATGATCGTTTCTTTGTCAATTTTCATTTTGTCTTTTAATAATACATATATCCTATATAGAAAAAAGATAATGATTAAGGATATATGTTCCCATGTGAAAATTAGAACATTAATGCTTTAGGCTCGAACCTAATCTTTTGTTTTGTTATGATTTATGAAAGCCAGCCATCATCATCGAGGCCGATGCCTTGTGTTTACGTACTTCTTCGCCGTCCTTAATGCATCATACCTTATTTATCTCTCTTTGTCAACGTTCAACTTCTTCTTTTGTTTTTCTTTTTTTAACTTTTCTTATTAAGATCAAAAATTCATAATCAATCAAAAGCATACTAGAAACGTTTGTTTTTTTAGTATAAAACCTTGGAAATTTCTTGGCCGTCCTTATTGTTATTTCACTTTTATGCCAATCCGAATCAAAAGCGATGTCACTTATGACTTATTAGATCACTTTTTATTCAACTATAATGTACAAAGAGAAACAAAAACAAATAGTCGAAGAAGAAAAATACAAGTAAAGAAAAGTCAAAAAGATGAGTGGTGTGGGATCGAAGAGTGGGACAATGAGATGATGTGACCGATGGCTGAATATAAATGGCGCCACCTGTTGTGGTTGTAACTCGTAGACACTATCAATTCATTCCTCGTTGACATCAACCGAAAGCCCCAACACCTTCGAATCTATGATTGATAAATCTTCCTTGAATGCAAATGGATGATTTAAACTAAGAACATATAAGAGTTGAATAAGTAATTTAGTTATATTTTTATTATTTGAGATGAATATGTAAAGAAAATGATTCAATCCGTTCAATTATAGAAGTTGAATAAACAAATTATAAAAGAAATATGTTCAATTCATTCATTTTTTTTCCTTCTCTCATTAGTTTAATTGTCTCATCTTTTAATATACTGATTTTATAATATTTTCTTTATTGATCAAGAAAAAGTTCTATCTTTTATAATTTTTATATATTATTTAAATTAAAAATCATAAAAACTATAAGTAATCAACAAAATTTTAAGTTTTTGGTGAGAAATTTTATGAGATTTAGTGTCGGTTGTCGGATCTTGAGTATTGAGAAAATTTGATAGTTCGTGAATCTTTTTTTCTAAGGATTTTTTAGTCACCCCAGCTTTTAATTTAGTTGTTACATGTTCTATTAATAAATTTTAATTTATATTATTAAACACAGATTATAAGATTTAAAAAATATATATATAGATATGATCACAGAAATTCGCATGTTCAACATAAACACCTCAAGAATTAACACAAAAATAAATACCACTTTCTTTTTTACAATTTTTCTTTAACTTGCAAATAATGTTAGCTATGTGTAAGTTAGATTTGTGTATATTTTAGGACAAAACTACAAGAAAGTTGAATTTATGTATATTTTGGGACAAAACTACAAGTAACATTTTTTTTGTTTTTGACATAAGTAACATATATTAAGTTTACAAATTCGAAGAATATAATTACACTTCTCGTCATGAAAGTTTAGATTTGATATTATTTATAATTTTTAAATTTTGAAAGTAGCATGACTAGATTATGAGTTAGATTTCGATTTTGTGTGTTTGATCTGTATTTTTTTTTTTTTTTTTTTTTTTTTTTTTTTTTTGCAAATTGAGGGTAAAGATGTTATTTGGATGGTATTTTGGTAGAAAATCAAAGAAAAATAGATTGGGGGAAAAGTACATTGAAAAAGAAACAAGAAGAAGACAAGGATTTGGAAATAGAAGAGGCAAGAAAATAAGAAGAGGCTGATGTGTGAAGGGTCCATTGTCTTGAAATCATAGGACTCTCCCATGTGGATACTATCCAAAAACCTAAAACACCACCAGCAACACCACCTAAGCAAAGAGGGGTCATAATACATAAGCAGACATATATTCTTCACCTTCAACTTTGAGCCACCAGTTTCATTTCTTGGATAACCCTAAAGTGGGGAAGTTCATTTCCCATGTTCTATGGCCACAATGAGAAACAATGATTTCGACATCTTTGTCTCTCTCCCTCTTTCGGTTTCCAAGGTCACATGTGATTTTTTTGAATTTCACTTAACAAGAGCCTAATAAACGTCATTGTCAAGGTCCCCTCCCCATGAGAAGTGAATGTGTGTCTCTTCTATAAACTAAACAAGTCTGCAAATGCCTAAATTCGACGCAATCTCTCTATGAAAATGACAATTAGTAGACGCTACTGGTTTCTCACTGCCTCCTCTGCAGTACAAAAAGAAAGCATGAAAGATACAGAGCTTTACCTTTAGGATCCTATGTCAAACAACATGATTGAACCAAACAAACCAGTTGCGTTTCCAAATGTTCACCAACGAGGAGTACCTCCGTATTAGCATAGGAGTAACAAACCTATGATGCGTATGTTTGAGAGAAACTTGTAACAAAGAAGCAAACAAAATGGACAAAAGCATAAGCATTAGTACTTGTAGGTACAAATACCGATATAGACTACAAATAGGTTCATTTTTACATGTTCTAACAGTTAGCAAAGTTGCTCAGATAATAAAGATATTTTAAACCCCCATCGATATTTGTTAACGGTATCACAAAAACTTTCTGAGCAAACAAACTCCTTTGTTGTATGATCATCAACATTAGTAGCCAGATGAAGACTAACGTCCTTCAGGTTGCCCATCTACCATGATCAGCTGTCGTTTTAGCTTGGCGATATCAGCTTGCACCTATTAGATTTAGATTATACATACAGTCGGTTAATAAGAATTTCTAACACAATTCTATAAAAATCAAGACAAAGGCTTTGTCACAAAGCCAAACAAGAATGCTCCCCAAGTCTAACTGCTATTTAAGTTTGAGCAGAGGAAATTGTAGCTGTATCATTTAAGAAATCCACGTTAAATGTGAGCAATTCAATTATTGCAACAGTAAACCTAAGAAATGGAAAGTTGAGTAGAACTGCGGAAACCTTCTGACGAGCTGCATTAAGTTGAAAAAGCTCATCTGCTTCTAAAAACGTCCAAAACCATTGACTGAGTGGATGATCCTTAGTGTCTCCATTTCTCAACTGATGATAAGTATCAGCAACTCCTGCAACATTACAATGTGAGAATTGACCATGCTTCTGGCAAAAACTGTTCCTTCACTAGACACCAGAACAAGTATGTACCTGAAGAAGGCAGGATGAAACCATCTGGAAGGTTAGAGATGTGTACAGCAGGGTGATTATAAACACGGGTGAGGAAACTCTCGAAAGGGTCAGGGAAGACAACTTCATTGTAAGACTCAGCGACAACTGGTATCTTGATAGACTTAGGAACAGAACCATATTCATTCTCCGGGTTCAGCTTTAAGACGTGAGACCTGGAACAAAGTTCAATAGCTCCTCAGAGATATGTAAAGCAACTTAGACCTCTGAAAATACACAATCACACATGGGGAAACTCACAACTCCAACTTCTTTTCACAGACATCGGTATGGAGGAAAACAGTAATGTCGATTTTGAATTCTCCCCAACCACACTCAGACAATGCAAAGGGAGGAGAATCAACCACTCTAGTTGGGTTCTTAAAACTTGGATGCAAATGGAAGATGACCCGCTTGATAACCACACCAATATCTTCATCCGTAGCCCCACGTACATAGACAGTCCACTTATGTGTTCGATATCTAGTTCATGTAAACATAAAACCCAAAAAAAGATCAAAGATTGCAGCATTACCATAACAACTCTTGAAGTAGAAACATAAGGAAAAAAAAAGCGATAACATCACTCACTCTGTGGCCCTCTTTCCAAGAAAAAAAGCAACCGATCCACACACAATAGGAACATAAACTTCAACATCTTTGATCCTTCTTCTCCCACTCTACCAAATCACATTTAAAAAAAAAAAAAAAAAATTCAGAACCTTGAACATTTCAAATTTTCCGAAGACGATTAAAAATCGAAACTTTCATAGTTTCATGCATAATCGAAGACACGAGAAACTAAGGAAACGAAAACCTAATAAAATAATTTATCCGAGAAAGAATCAAAGGTGGCACTTTTTAGGGTTTTATCGACAACAGAACAAAAGTACCTCATCTTCGCGATCATCAATTGTTCTACCCATTCCGAACATACGTAGCTTCTGCGGAGGAGACGCATCAGTTCCAGACATAACCTCCATATCAGACTCCATCGGAACCGAAGAAATTGCTTTCGAAATCGCACTGTTCAACTCTCTTTTTTTCTCTTTCGCCGATCGCAGAGGAGGGAAACCAAAGTCCAAAACGATTGATTTGGGGTTTTAGAGCTAAAACACAAGTCGTACGGAACAGAGAGCCACGTCATTGCGTATGCCACGTGGATAAAAAATGTTGGTTAATTCTATTTGCCACGATTTCGCCTCGTTGGCAATCTGTATCAAAACTTTGTGCCGTCTTATATAGAGACGTAAGAACTACCTGTCGTTTTTGGGAGTTAGAGAAACAAAGACTGAACAATTTTTGGTTATGCATCCCATGATAATAAGAATCTACAGATTACAAGAATGTTTTGCTTTTATCTGAAACAAATGAACAATGAAGGAAGAAGATATGCATCATCTACTTCTGTGAAAGCATTGTCTCATGTAATAACAAGAGATGATGAGTCAACAACAATGCAAAGAAAGATAGCAAAAATTCATATGTTTGATGCACTCAGAGCCATGACTTTGCATTGTTCGTTCAAAGCTAGAAGCTGAGCTTCTTTCTTGTCGAGAAGTGCCGTCAGTTTCACGTTCTCCTCCATCAGTTTCTGAACCTCAACCTCCTTTTGTGCCTTCTCGCCTTCTAATTGCGTCGTCTTAGTAACCAGCCTGCTTCACCATTAACAAAATTGGAACAAATGGAGACACAAGAAGGAGTGATGAAATAGTTGCATAAAGAAGATATGAGGACTGACCGTTCAAAGAGCTCTTCTATGGTTTTGAATTGTCTCTCCGAGGAAAGAAGTGTTTCTCTAACATTGGTAAAAGTACTGACATAGCTTTTAAGCGACTCGAACTCTCTCTTCACACGAGAAAGCTCCTCTTCGTTTTCCACAGCTTTTTCCCTCTGTCGCATCGTCTCTTCAACTAGTTCCTCAATCCTTTCCCGCATTTCGTTTAGAACACTATTAGTCCCATGAGCAAACCTTTCCATCTCTTCTAACTTCAAGGCCAAATTCTCGATTTGGACTGTCTTCCTACTGACTTCTTCCTCGCCCAAAAGTGCCCTCTCCTTTTGAACAGCCGACTCAGATTCTGCTGCTGTAACCCTCCTCACAAGAGATTCCAGCACATCAATAACAGTCTCTATGGATTGGAGCATCTCATTAGTATAAGCTCCATCCTCTACACCCAAGGAGCCACGGTACCTACTGGTTTCAGGATTAGTGCTCCTATCCCCTGCAGAAGATGAACCACCATCTTTCTCAGCAAGGTCTAATCCTTTCAGTTCGATCTGTTCCACATTGGCTAGATCAGGAATAGCCAAGACTCTAGCTTTTGATCTCAAATAGCGCAACATCGTAGCAGTCGATCTGACTCTACCGGAAAGAACACCTAATTCCTTTCTGGCATCTTCTTCAGAACGAAACTCAAGGTAAGCCTTGACATCCACAAGTTGAGCTTCTAAACTATCTACCTGCAACCGACGAGATTCCAATTCACTCTTCCATAACTCAGTGGCTTCCTTGATCAAAGACTCTTGTGCAGATAAGTTAGTAGTATCCTCTTTACCAGCCATCCCCAGCCTCTTCAGCCTGCAAATAAGTTAGAAAGAAGAAAGCTTCAAACCCAAAAAAAAAAATCAAAGAAGCTTTTAAAAAGGGCAGATCTAGCTTCAAAACAATGGTAAAGATGAGTTTAACCCATAAGCCTTTTTAGCTTCATTTTAAGTTTAAAACAATCAACAAAACAGAGATCAAGACAAAGGTGATCATGATTTGGGCTGGTCAAACACAAGCCACTAAAAAAAAAAACAGGGAGAGAGCGTTATTAACTGTTGAATTATCATCTTCAATCATCTGAGCTATTGAAATAAAACGAGAGAATCGATAATTTTTTCTGGCGTGAAACCGTTTGATTTAATCGACTCAATCCTAGAGAAATCGAAATCGATCGGGGAAAAAAAACACTTAAAAAGAGCTGAAGATTTATTATTATACAATGAAAGAAAAAAGGAAAAAGAGGGATCCTCACAAAGGTTCGAGATTCGCTCCGGCTGATTCCTGATTTCCAGGAGCAAATTAGAGGCGAAACTCTTGTCCTCCGTCCGTCGCTGTGGTTTCCGAGGAGAGCGGGTGAGATTGGAAGGTGGAGACGAAGACAAATTACAGGAAATGAGAAAAAAAGGACCAAACCAAGCTACTTTGCTTTTGTTGCTCCCTCTTACTTTTTTTTTTCTTTCTTTTTTGATATGATATTAAAATATCATAGATTTTTTTTGTAATAGGATTAGTAGAAATTATCTTAAAATATAATTAAATTTATGAACACACTGTACCTACTGCATTACCAAATTTACCCAATAAATAAATCAATCAAATTTGGTCATAATTCACGAAAAAAAAAATATAAGAAATGAATACGAGATTGTTTTATAAACTGTTAAATAACAACAAGCACCACTGGAGAGTGGAGATTTATAAATTTGATTTTTTTCATTGATGTAGAAAGAAAACTAAAAAAACCTCTCTTAAAAGCCAAAATAATAATAATAAAAAGCAACAGTGCGTAATATACTGATCAGTGACCAGACGATGACGATGAAGCGACCGGACCACCCAATCCCATCTTCTTTCCCAAAACTCCAAGCTGCTCGACCAATTCACCTCCTGTTAGAATCTCAGTGGCTCCATATATAACGTTCTTTACGGTTAGCTGTCTCTGAGTCAGCTCCTGCAAACTCCCATACTCAACATAGTTACCTCCACCGATCATGAACACTATAGCTTCTCTAAACGGTCCCTTCACGTGGCTACCACCTGCGCTAGAAGACTTTGGAGCTCTAGGGTCTAGGAAGAGGTAAGAGTCGATCTCTGGGTTCGGTTTTCCTTCTGTTAAAGCTTCAACTGTTCGAGTCACCGCCAACTGTTGATCACTAGATAACAGATTCTTGACTCCTGCGGTCACCGCGCTTATAGACTGTCCGTAAAGCTTCTCGGCCCAGTCTACAATGTTGCTTCTGCTCGCTGAGTTCGCTGAAGAAGCAGCAAGAGATACGTTTAACGATTTGATCTTCTTCACGTACTGAAACGCACTTGTATCAGCCTCAGCTTCATTCAATGCTGCTTCCACGGCTTCAACTTCGGACTGGTTTATGGTTTCTGTGGAGATCAAGTACATGATTGCAAACCGGAGCTTGTCCATCTTTGTCCCTTTGCCTTTCAGAGCAGCCATAAGTTCAGCTCTGTCGATTCCGCCTCTCATCATCATGTCGCTTTCTTTCTTAGTGAAAGCGTCAATAGATCTCTCCTTGATATGTCCTAAGAGCGCAGTAGCGATGTTGGTGTGTTTGTCAATCACTTGCTTTCTCTCTATTAACTCCGGGAGCGAGTTCACAGCGTTCATGAGATGTTTGGTGTTTCCAATCAGATCTGTCCCGTCAAACTCAGCGCCGCTCCCGCCTCCCGTTCTCTTGTTAACCTCTTCGACGTCTCTCTTGTACTTGTTCAACTGGGTTTCAATCTCCACAGCAACCTCTGGAAACTCCAGAGAACTGTTTGCTGACCAGAACAGGTCCGCACTATCCAGCTCAAACGATTTCATTCCACCTTTCTCTCCCGGAACGTTCAATCGGTTCAGCTTTAAGCCGAGAACGTCATGAACAAGAGGCCGGTACCTGAAATCATGCTGAATCCCAACTGAGAGCTCAAAGTTCCTATCGAAAATGCACAAGAGAGGACGCTGAAACGAGCTCATGAACCCGCCACCTTCAGTAAACAGATTATTCTTGGACAAAAGATGATCCCTCAGTTTCTGATCCAACAAAGACGCCACCATCTCTGCCGGTCCACCACGAGGGCAACGGATAACAGGGACAACACCAAGCGTTACCAAGACACAAAACAAACCACTAGCGACCCTTTCGATAATCTCCTCGATCTCTTTATCCCCAGCTTTTGGATCATTCATTTGAACATAGGTAGACTGCTGGGCCAGAGAGAACAAGTTGTCTTCCAGAGTCACAAACTCCAGATACTGATCATGCACTTTCGTGACTTTCTCAACAGAACCAGACTTAAGAGTCCCAGAAGCTAGCTCTTCAAGATGCTTGCGAGGGATGGAAGACGAGAAATTGAGATGAAAAGTATCGTAGAGAGATCTAGAAGCATCAGCTACGATCCTCTGGAGGTTGGATTCAGTAGGCTGAACAAAGTACACAGCGGGAACATCGTGAACTGGTCTTCGATCTTTGTCAATGAGAAAGTAGAGTGTAACACCATGCTTACGCAGATCCTTGACATGGATCAATGGTGATAGAATGTTCTGGCAGAATCTGTCGTAGATCAAGATCTTGTAAACTTCCTCGTTCGCAGTTCCACTTGGATTCAAAGGTTGGTTCAGATTCAACATCCGGATTATGCATTCTGCGAACCGAGGGAGAGAGAGAGAGATCAAAGATCCAACATCAACATTTATTTCTTAATTTCATCCTAATTCACAATCTAATAGATCGAACACAATCTCTAGGAAGCAATACACGAATAATTTGCAGAAACTGAGATCATTCACAAACGTAGAATTTGAAAGAGAGATATTTACCAGTCTGTTTCTGACGGAGATTGAGAGCCATGGAAGCTTGAGAGATTCTGAGCTATTCCTTCCTCTCTGTATCGTCTTTGCAAATCTCAGATCGAGATTAGGGTGATTCCACGAAATGAGTTCTGAGAAATTTCAGGTAACCAATGAAGAAAAAAAAAAGCAGCAGAGACAACTCGATCTGAATCCAAAACTCTAATCTGGAGAAACTTCAAACTCAAAATCACTGATAAGACTGGAAAATCGATGAATGAAACTGATGAGGAAGAACGATGTTTGGAAAATTTTCTCCGTAAGAAAACAAATGGGCCTGATGGGCCGAGTCAGTTTTTACAAACAAATAGCCCATTTATTTGTCAACTCTCTCCTCTTCCCTCCTCTCTGATTGATTCGTCGCCGGAGAGAGTACGTACTGGAGTTGTTCCGGGAAGAAGAAGAAATGGGAGACGGAAGAGAAGGAGATTGGGAATGTTTAGGATGTAAAAACAGGAATTACGCGTTTAGATCATTCTGCAACAGATGCAAGCAGCCTCGTCTGTTCATGGATAACAATACTTCTCCAAACTCTAAGTGGCTTCCTCGTATCGGAGATTGGATCTGCACTGGTTCGTTCTTTCTCTTGTAATATCAATTCAATTCTTGCTTTGGATCATCGAATACAATTTCGAAATCAGTGTGAATTAGTTTCCTCGATTGTGCTAATGAACTAGAAGCAAAACTAGGATTTATCTGAATCATGAATTCTGAGTTCAAATCCTTAAACTTTCAAATGTTTTATGATTCACCGGATTGGAATTGCGAATAGGGGGGTTTACTTATAATTATAAACTAGGTTGAGGTGTTTTTGTGTATTCTGTGTTGTGTGTATATGGAAATTGCTGGTGGGGTGTGTTGTGGTGTGCGTGCGTGCGTGCTGTGTTTGGTGTGTGTGGTGTGGTGTGGTGTTGCAATAGGTTGCACTAACAACAATTATGCATCACGAGAAAAGTGCAAAAAATGCGGGCAACCTAAGGAAGTAGCTGAAATGTCAGCACTTGCAATCCCTGGAGCTTCTCTTCAGACTCATCTCCACTACTTCACCCGTGGACCTCAGCCAATTGATCAACCTGGTTCCTTGCTCGCATTCCCTAATCAAGCTTCGGTTCTTAACGAATGGAGAAACGGTGACTGGATCTGCAGATGTGGTTTTCATAATTATTCCTCTCGTATACAGGTGAGGAATTTTGTTCACAATGCAAAACCCGACTTGTAAATTCGGGCTTGTTGTTTACACGTTTCTGTTTTGTATGTCCCTGCAGTGCAAAAAGTGCAATGAAACAGCTCCACTAGGTATGGCTTTTGTCTATTTGATGAACACATATCGATGCTGTGAATTCCTTGAGAAACGAGTTTTCATTTTGGGAAAGTTTGTTTTGTGTTGCAGCCCTTGGAACAAAGAGATTAGCATCAGAAGCTTTGGCTCATGAATGGGATAGCAAAAGACTGAATCAAGGATATGTAAGGATTAATTAGACCGCATAAAGTGATGAGTACATTCATGATAATTTCTTTCTGCATTTAGTACTTTAACCTTTGTTTCTTCTGGCTCTTGTGCAGACAAGCATGCAACCACAGTTAGCAATATATGCATCTTTACCTGGTACGAGCCCTGGCAGGATCTCAAATTGGCAACTCCCTCTTCCATTTCTACAGCAACATTCAACACCTGCTTTACTTGGGAAGGGGTACAGTATTGATCTCTCTAATCTCCATTGTTTCTTAAAAACTATAATTTTTCCATAATCTCTTGAAGAACGTTGTGTAATCTTCCCATTTCTTTATTTTGACCAATTACATAGAGCAAAACAATGGCGTGATGGAGACTGGATGTGTACAAATTGCAAGAATCACAATTATGCATCTCGATCAGAGTGCAATAGGTGAGTTTCACCTATTTGATGATGATGAAATCTCTTCTGGCTTACACTGAGTTAAGTTAAACATAAGCCAATGACAATCTCTTTTCCTTTTTCATGTTAGGTGCAAGACAAAACGAGAAATTCTTGATCAGGACCAACACAATCTTGAAGAATCATGAAGAGTGTTCTTTAGTGGCATAACACAGTGTATCTATAAACCACTCATTAAATTTCTCAATCTCTGTTTGCTTTTGTTTCCGGTTTGGCTACTCAAAAACTAAACTTTAATACAAACCTCAAAATGTTTGAAAAGTTGAGAAACCTTTTTTAACCCTTCAAGATGTTTTTAGGATCAAGAGGCGGCGTATCGAGCTGATAAAGATTGAACGCCGGTCCGACGAACCGGATAAGAATCCAACCTCCAATGACAATGTAAATCGAAGCGTAAGCCAATTTGTTCAGCCAAAACAACAAACCTTTCTCTCCAACATAAAGCTCTAGTGCCTTCTCATTCAATGTCATCTCTTCCCATGGCTTTTGAACAGTCTCTTTTTTCTTACTGTTTTGCCCTCCTCCTCCTCCTTCTCCTGAACCCTCTTCCCTAATCTTCTTTCTCGACCCTCTTTTGAATCTTATCTCCACCCCATCGAACGGCTGAGAAATCTTCTCATCCTCACCACCACTGTTTACGCAGTTTATCGTTAGAGTTCGTCTGTTGTTACGATGCAACATGAACTGGGTTTGTGCGTAAGATTGTTGGTGCTTCAGATTGATAACATTGGGAGCTAAAAAGTGGAGAGTTTTCATTTTTTTGTGTGTTGATGAAAGCTTTGATGAAGAAGAAAAGGAAACGATTTTTGCTCAATAAAAAGATAAGCTTTTTCATCTTCAACCGTTAAAATCCTTTGACCCACTCATTTTTTGACACGTGGCTATTCGAAGTTAATGGGCTTTTGGGAAACCAAATGGCCTAGCAGCTTTAATTGGATTTGGCGGCGGTACAATCCCGAGATTACCCTTGTTTGGTTTCTTGAATTTACAAATTACAAAGTGAGCTAATACAATCACAGAAGAATCATTCCCTGGCTCGATTTCAAATCGTGTGGACTTAGAAATCTTCAGTACGATTGTACGATCGGAATCGAGCCAGAGAAAAAAAAAGATGGAAGAAGACCCATTTCTCCGGCAGTACCAGCCGTCGGAACTTAAGATCGCTTCGGAGTTTTTGACGAATTGGCTACCATTCTTATCTAAAGATCTATGCAAGGACTGTAATCACCTTCTCTCCAATCGAATCCGCTCTCTTGACCCAGGTAAATGGATTCTCAACTCTTTCCTAGGATAGCGTTTCATGGCGAAATTGAAATTGTCTGTATAGGAGGAAGCCAGAGATGTTCTTTGTCACCCGTACTTACTTGATTCTGCTTTTTTTGATTGCTTGTTCTGTTAAATGATAAGGTTGCCAAATTTAGGGTTTTGGTAATTGGAACAAATAGGAAGGCTTATAGAGTAGCTGTTGTTTATTTGTTAGGAATTCACAGTTTTATGTTTTCTAATTTTGTGAATTATGTGTAAGTTGTTGCTTATGAGGAATCATGTTTCCTTTTGTGTAGAATATTTTAGTAACGCAGACAAAGTTGATGGAGAGTGTAAAGCTGGTTCTTGTTCAGTATTGAGAACAAGTAACAATGTGGATGATAATTATGATGGGAAGTCTAATGAAGATTTTGAAAACGTCGAAGACTGTGATAACCATTCGTTAGGTAGTTGGAACGAGAGTGGAATTGTATCTGGTTCCTTTTCTAAAGCTTCTAGTAGTGTACGTCCCTCTCGACCAGCTGTTGTTGAAACACCAAGCCCTCGAATTTCTTGGGCTGATATGACACAGGAGGATGAGTTAGAGGATGACGAGGATGAGGAGGAGGAGCAGAGGGATTAGGGTAGGAAAGGTTTTGATTCGAGTTCGATGAAGACTCCTCAGAAGCCTAAGTTTTCTAGAGATCAGAGAGAGAATCTTAGGCTGATGCATGTGAGGAGAAAGAAGGATTTCATTTGCTTGGAGAGAGTTAAGGGAAAGATCATTAACGTGCTTGAGGGACTTGAGTTGCACACTGGTGTTTTTAGCGCAGTGGAGCAGAAACGGATTGTTGATTTAGTGTATCAACTTCAAGAGAAGGGTCGAAGAGGAGAACTTAAAGGTAGCTTCTTGGTTTGGATCTGGAAATTGCTCTTTATCTTAATTTGACCTACATTCGAATCTGAAACTTGTCTTGTTCTCTCTTCTGTAGAGCGCACATTTACTGCTCCAAAAAAGTATATGAGAGGCAAAGGACGTGAGACTATTCAATTTGGCTGCTGTTACAACTACGCTATAGTACGTATAACTCGTTTTATCTGTTTCATTCTAACAAAAGGAATGAAGAGTTCAACCTTGTTATGTGTTGATAGGATAGAGCTGGAAACCCACCTGGTATCCTTAAACGTGAAGAAGTGGATCCATTACCTCATCTTTTCAAAGTAATCATTAGAAGGTTGATTCAATGGCATGTTCTGCCTCCAACTTGTGTTCCTGATAGCTGCATTGTCAACATCTATGACGAAGATGACTGCATACCTCCTCACATAGACAACCATGACTTTCTCCGTCCATTCTGCACCATCTCTTTCCTCAGTGAATGTGATATCCTCTTTGGCTCAAACCTGAGAGTCGAGGGTGCTGGTGAATTCTCGGGTTCGTACTCAATACCGCTTCCTGTGGGGTAAGCAAGTTCTGTAAGAATTTCCAATACCAAAACTTTTCGCCATCCCTTGTCCAATAGTATGAAAACAAAGACATTGATATTTGGATAAATTTCAGATCAGTTCTGGTGTTAAATGGAAATGGAGCTGATGTAGCTAAGCATTGTGTACCTGCAGTTCCTACAAAAAGGTTTGAAATATATTTTGTTGCATCACAATTCCTTATATGAGCAAACATCAGTATCCTCATATAAGTGGTTTCTTACCGTTTATTTTCAACAGGATATCAATCACATTTAGGAAAGTGGATGAGTCGAAACGCCCGGTTTGGTTCACCCCAGAGCCTGATTTGCAAGATATCGAGCCACTAGCATTAGAGCTGAACCGCTCTGGTTCTTCTGTAAGGTCCTCGGGATCAAACAGCCATAACGGCACAAACCGAAGAGGACATGGACGTAGAGGAGGAGGCAGTAGTTATGACTCAAGAGGTTACTATAATGCTGAGAGAAGCAGTGAACATAATGAATCTGGAGACTGGCCATCAAGCCAGAGAAGAGGGCAGCCACGTTCTAGTAGAAACTAAGGTTACATTCTTCAACTTCTGGATCTCAAGTTTTTTATGGATTCTTTTCATTAATTAACCATTTTTCCACATAAATATAAAATTTGTACAACATATTAACATAACGTCCTGAGTTTTTTTTTTTTTTTCAGACAATCTTATGTCTGGGTATTTTATTTATTTTTGTGTCTACGTATTTGTTAGTTTCTGAAATTGTATAATGTATATTACAGTATGATTTGTGGTTTAGTGTGAATTGTTCTGTGGTTTGTTTAGCTTTATGTTTTTTTCCCATACAGTTTTCCAACTGATGTGACTAAAGAGTTTCGATCTACGAGAGCATATATATATATAATATAGTATTAGTAATCGATGATTGATTTGACCAAGTTATCATACTACATTTATATATGTTTTTTTGTGAATATTGTTTCAATAACAAATAGTACGAATGCGTTTTTCAAAATTTTGAGGGAACACCACTTATCGTTTACTCAAATCTTTCGAACACGAGTGACTTATATGAATGAGGCGTTTGGTAATCTGATTTTTGAGGGATCACCACTTATCGAGTCTTTTTTTAATCTTTTACGATTTTTTTACCGGATACATAATTAAAATGGAAGAATCGAAGAAAAAGAAATAATGAAAGAACACGTGGGTTTAGGGATCACTTTCTTAAAATCAATAGAAAGAGAGAAGAAAAAGGCTTTGTGCTCTATTTGAGTATGACACTTTATATCAATGAAAAGCGTCGATGTGTTGTATATGAGATATGGAATGATCTTCTCATCTCAAATCCCTATTCGTTCAATTCCCTTTTCTACCATTTTCCTACTTTCTTCTAACAATGTATCATACCCTTTTTCTTGACATAAAAGTAATTTAACTTTAGTTGTCATCTTTTGTAAAATTCGTTTCCACGTTTTTAAACATACTCATTTCCGATTTCATGCAACTTAGAATTTAAATATCCAAAATTAGATTACCGCCACAATTTTTCTAAATTTCGTATATAAAATAGATGATTGGTCATTATGTTTGTGGGGTTTAGTAAGTAATCAATCAGTTTGTTAAAACCCGTAGTTTAAAACTAAAATTTTCCAATTATGTTTTATAAATACAAAACAAAGAATGAAATTTCTAGGTTAACTATTATATGTTGGGTTTGATAGGGGAGTGAGAGAAGGGGAGAGAACGATGAGGAAATGATTACCCGTAAGAAGAGGAAAGCCAAAAAAAAAAAAAAAAAGCAGCTTTGATGTGTTGTTGTTGATTTGGATAAAAGGGATGTGTGTGTTTGTGTGTCTATGTGCATACAAAACACCTTTTCATATTAGCCCATCACGATGTATTGATCTGTCTTCTGTTCAATTGATCTTGACCATTTATCATTCCAAATAACAGAACCCTGATTTTTTAAAAGCTGTGTTATTTTATTTATAGCAGAATTTTGTAAACATTTTTCTGAACGCTTTGTTTTTTTTTTTTTTTTTTTTTTTAATAATAATACCTTTATTCATCTTCTTTCTCCAAGGAACAACATTTAAAATACAATATCGATCTAAAAGATGAACTGAAGAGAAAAAAAACCCAGTAGGTGAAAGAGTTAAAGTAGAAATTGAAGAGAAGACAGAGCAAGTTACGGCTAAAAACCAAACCCAAACCCAAGAAGAAGGACAAGCTTCATGCTAAGGTTGTATGAACTGAAACCATGCGGAGAGATAAGTATCATGAAGTTGCTGAGGTGGTGCTGCCACTGAAGAATGCAAAAACACATTTTTTCGATCCAGACCAAGTAACTTAGCACGAATGATGAGCTGTATCTCTTTGACCAAAATAGCTGCCGATTTTGCATTGCTAGTGTGAAGTCTTGAATTTCTCTCTTTCCAAATGAAGTAAATAGCGGCTTGGAAAATCAGTTTATAGATTACATTGAGCATGGCATTAGACGTAGGAGATCTAACCCATTGCACAATATCATCAAAAAGAGACGGGGGAGAGAGATTATGATGCACGAAGAAAGCAGTCCACACTTCCTTGCTAAAAACACAGTCAAAGAAAAGGTGTTGTTTCGATTCCATAGCTGAGGAACAAAGGAGACACTGACCCGGCACACTTAGACCCCAACTCCTAAGTCGATCCCTTGTTGTTAGTCTATCCCGAAGAATCACCCAGAGAATAAATGTGTGCTTAGGAATTCTTTGGCTAAACCAAACAGACTTAAACCACGGAACTTGAACTGTTGAACGAGGATGCAGGCTGGCCCAAGTTTTAGAAGATGAGAAAAATCCTGGCGTATCATTATGTGAGTTACGCCACAAAAAATAATCTGAATCTGTTGGAGAAAGTTCTGGTGGAGTTGGTGGTAAACAAGCCCGCAAAAGAAGTAAAAGTGGATGTCTTCCACGAGGCAAAAGCCAAGAGCCATTTGAAATGGCCTGAGAGACAGAATTTGTTGAAGGAATTCCAGTAACCATGGGACCATTTACACCTGTTAAATCAATTAAAGGGCCAAGACCAGTCCAATTATCATGCCAGAACAATGCTAAAGAACCTGATTGCACATGACAGGAAATGTGAGGTCTAGCTAGAGAGCGTAGCTTGACCAACCTCTTCCAAATCCAGCTTCCAGAATTCTGAAAATCTGTATCCCAGAATAGTCTTCCTCTAATTATGACCTTGTGAATCCATGAAACCCAAAGAGAACCTCCACCAGCAAACAATAACCATATCAACTTTAGACCAAACACAACATTAGAATCTTGCAGCTTTCGAAGACCCAAGCCTCCTTCTCTCTTTGGAGTGCAGACTGAATCCCAAGAAACTTTGGCACCTCTAGCAGAGTTAGGAGCACCTGTCCACAAAAAAGCACTGCAGATTTGCTCAAGTTTATCCAAGCAACCTTTGGGAAGTGGAAAAACCGCAGCCCAAAAATTGATGATGCTGTACAAAACTGATTGTATTAACTGGAGTCTTCCAGCAAAAGATAGATGCCTGACTTTCCATGAGGAAATTCTAGCTTTGATCCTGTCAATAAGAGGCTGATAATCAAGCGGTTTCAGTTTGTGTGGTAATAGAGGTAGACCGAGATACCTTACTGGAAGAGAACCCTGAGTTAGACCAAATCTAGCAGCAAGAATTCTAGACATGGTCAAGTTATTCCCATCAAGAAAAAGACATGACTTACTCAGGTTGACATCCAAACCCGAAGCAACATGAAACTCTCTCAAAACATCCAAAATACCGTGCAAAGAGTACTCTGAACCATCAAAGAAAATGAGAACATCATCTGCGAAGCTGAGATGAGTGACAATAGGGTCCATACAGAGAGGATGCTTGCGAATAGAACCTTCAGCAGCTGCTATGTCTAGAAGTTTAGATAAGAAGTCCATAGCCAACACAAACAATGAAGAGGAAATTGGATCTCCTTGTCTTAACCCCTTCTTGCCCGGAAAGAACCCTACCAATTCCCCATTAAATGATACTGAGTAGAATGGGGTGGAAATACATGCTTTTATCCAATTGATAAAGACCACAGGTAATTCAAAAGCATGCAGGATGTTGAGAACAAATGACCAATCCAAGTTATCAAAAGCTTTGGTGAGGTCAATTTGTAGGCAGCCTCGAGTTGTAGCACCATCCTTGTGAAAATCTGAAACTAACTCGGAGGCAAGAAGAACATTTTCACAGAGCATCCTTCCTTTCACAAAACCCACTTGATTATATTGCACTGCATCCGGCAGAAAAAGCTTGAGTCGAAAATTGAGAATCCGAGAGATTACTTTGTAAACTGTATTACAAAGTGAAACAGGCCGATATTCGGATAAGCGCTCTGCCTCAGGCTTCTTTGGGACAAGAGATATGATAGTTGCGTTTGCTTGTCTAGGAAGAGAAGAAGATATAAAAAAATCTTTTACCGCGGCAATGAGATCCTCTCCCACTAGCTCCCATGAAGTAATAAAGAAATCCACAGAAAACCCATCAGGCCCCGGAGCTTTATCCCTTTTCATAGAAAATACTGCTGCTCTGATTTCCTCAGAAGTCGGAATCGCTGATAACTGTAAGGCAAGAGAACTGGAACACCTAAAAGAGTGCAGACTTTGAAGATGTGAAACCGAATAAGGAGAAACATGGCTATTAGAAGTCCCAAGTAGATCCTGATAATAATGTAGTGCCATGTTCTTAAGAAGAGCAGGATCCACAATTCTCTCATTTAGCTCATCTCGAAGGAAAACAATAGCATTACGCGATTGATTTGCTTGAACTGATTTGTGAAAGAAACTACTATTAACATCACCCACATCTAACCATCGGATTCTGGATTTCAGTCTTAAAAATGTTTCCTCAGCCAAAGAAAAACGAAGCCATGATTCCCTAGCAAGTTTCTCTTCCTCAAAAAGAACCTGAGAAGGATGAAGAAGAACTTGTCGCTGGATCCTCTCTAATTCCTCAAAAGCTTCCTTTGTTCGAGATTGAATGTTACTGAAACTACCATGATTGATAGATTTGCAGCAAATTTTTGCTTCTCTCAGACGCTGATAAAGAGAGTGCATAGGTGAGGACTGAACAATGGGCTTCTGCCACGCTAGTTGGAGCAACAAAGCATAATCTGGGTGAAAGGTAACAAATTTGAAAAATTTGAATGGAGTTTTACGTCTGGAAACAGATTCCGTGAGTGAAACCAAGCAAGGTGAATGATCCGAGGCTCCAGGAGCCTCAAAGAGTGCATTTGAATCAGGAAAGGAAGTGACCCACTTATCATTAGAGATTGCCCTATCAAGCTTCCTCGCAATTGGGTTTGCAGGACATCGGTTGGACCAAGTATAAAGACACCCTCGACTTGGTAAATCTGACAAATTACTTTCCAAGAGACAGTCATGAAACTCTTCCATACCAAGAAGAGAGAACACTGGTGGAGAAATGGAAAAAGCTTCATTAGATGATAAAACTTGATTAAAGTCACCCAACAGCAACCAAGGAGACTGCTGAAGAAGAGAGGAATCTGCAAGCTCTCTTATAAGGTCCCAGAGTGGCCTCCTTGCAATGATTGTATTCCTGGCGTAGATAAAAGCCACAGAAAAAGAAGTATTGGTGGCGGGGTTGAAAACACCACATAACAAAAGCTGGTCTGATTTTTTATACGTTACCACCTGAAGAGAAGGATCCCAAACCAAAACAATACGACCATCATCCGCAGTGAGAGAATAGTTGACATCAAATCTCCAACCCGGAGAAACATTATTTATAATATCCGATATATTAGGCTCCCTCACATGAGTTTCCAAAAAAGCTCCTAGTAAAGGCCGATTAGAGCTTAGCCATCGTTTAACTGCTAAATGTCTTGCACTGCCATTAAGGCCTCTTACATTCCAGCAAAAACACTTCATATATACAGCAAAAGGTTGAAGTGACACTAACTTAGGCTTGAGATAAGGGGGTAGTTCGCACAGGCGAACTCCCAATAGAAACCGAACTGGGAATGATATGAACAGACTCATGCTGAAGAGAGGAAGGCTGAGTAGAAGAGCTTGAACCAGACTGTCCTGAAAGAGACAATAGAACTTTTTGACGCAAATTTCTCCTAGCTCTTTTCTTTGCTTTGGCAGAGAGAGCCGGAGAGAACCCAGAGTCCAAGTCAGCTAGGCGAGCGCGAAGAAGAGTTTGATTCACTTTAATAGCTTCCTCCTCTGCAGCAAACTGTGAAGTAGTAACGTGCTGCGAAGATGCTTGTGAAGCAAAGTCGGAGACTAATGGCTGAATAATGGATCTTTTAGTCACATGAAACAAATCAGACTCAGAGGTAGGAAAATCCGACTGAGAGTTACAAGAAGGAAGGCTCCTAGCTCGGGGTAAAGACACACCAGACTCAACTGAGGCAGCGACAATAGGCATAACAGGAGGAGGAAGATGAACAGAACCTGCAGGTTCTTCCCTCATGACTTGAACCTGCAGGCAGCGACAACGCTTTGTTCCTTGGGAGACATTTTAAAAAAACTCACCTAAAGTAAAAACACTATATACTTTTTTTTTGTAAATATGTATTTCTGAGTATTATTAATCAAGGAACTTAAGATATTTGTAAGGGAATTTGAATTTTAGGATTTTTTTATCTAAAATCCTTCAATCGGTAATTAATTTCATTTCATCTAGAAAATCCTCCAATCAATTAATTATTAATGCTTCTAATGAAAAGATTAATCATTAATGAAGTGAAAACAAATCTCTCTCCTCATATTTTCATCTTTATCTCAGTCGAAGCAATGAGTACTCTTCTCTAACTTTCTAGGAAACTAACACTTTGCTTTTTCTTTCACTCTTCTTATCCTATTCCTTCTTAGAAAAAAATGTACATGCACCGACGTAATATAATAATCATATCTATCAACCTTTTTCTATTATATGTATAAACAAAAATCTGTGTTTCAAGTTTCAAGTAATTCATTTTTTTCCATTCATCTTTTTTTTTTTTTACATTTTTCCATAGAAAAATTGTATTATAGGATCACTATCTTAGATGCAGAAAATCACTAGTGGCCGTGGGTATATATAGGGTGTGATTGGTAACCACAAACAAAGCGGTATAAATGTACACCCTTTATATTTTTACCAATCACAAAAGTTTTACTAAACATTTTATTAAAAACTTTACTCTCAGCTTTTTTGTACCGTTTTCATGTATAACTTTTTCTTACAATTTTGCACTATTCTGTAAAAGCTTACAACTCCAGCTTACAACTTTTTTGTACATCTTTAGATACATTACCAATCAGACCCATATTTATTATAACAATATTAGAAGAGATGCGGTTTTAATTGGTGGTGGCACATCACCATAATGTTAAATGGTTTCAGTAACAATGGAATGAAGAAAACGACGTCACTACTAAATGGTTAAAAGTTTATGCAGAATTTATACGAAAGACAATTCTACGGTTGGAAATTACCAATATATGTATCAACGTATAAGAAAATAATATAGGTAACGTCATGTGCGTTGAATATTCTATGCAATTTCTCACGCCGTATAATCAATAAATCGACAGTGAGAGAAAGATAGAGAGAAGTATAATAAATAGTCACAACCACCAATGTTAACTGGTGCAGTTGTAGGTGAAAGGTACTCTTTTCTATCCAAAACAAGAAGCTTACAACAAGAGACATTTCCCGTTTATATGATGTAATATTCCATATTCTAAATCATATGTAACGGCTTTAGAGCATGCATATATATGATACACTCTTATTTACAATGTTCATGTATATATAAGAGCATATCATGATTGTTTCATCCATATTCACGTACGATGTGTGTGTTTGAATGAAGATAGGTGATGATGATGAAGGTGTGTATGATGATGATGATGATGATGATGATGATACTAATTCTCATGAATTCACTTCATTTATTGCTTGCATTGCATTTACGTTATCGAAGAGCGTGCTCTTACTTCGACAATGAAATTCCTTCTGCACCATTACCACTCTTACTCTTCTCCCTCTCTCTGTATATATTGTTTTATAAATATTGAATTATAAATGTTTTTGGTATTCAGTCAAGCATAGAAACAAAAAATATAGTAATCAAAGAGTTTAAGAAAAAATAATGATGATGATGTTTTTGTTAAAGACTTGTTGTTTTGATTTCAATAAAAGACTAAAATTCTCTTATTAGTTTAGTACTACTATGAGATCTAATTGATTATTTTACACCTTTACATGTACATGTGATAACCAAGAAAAAATTCGCAACAAATAGTTTTCATTTTTTCTGTAGTATGTGAATTATTTATATATATTACACTCTCGTATTATATGTGTTTTTTTTTTTACATATATATATAGATATATATGTATGTTTGTTTATAATAGGTTTTTTTCTCTACCACGTACGTGAATTAAGAACTTCTACTGCAAAACCACATGGGAGTTAAACATGGAAATGTCATATAAAATTTTCACGTATATTTAATAGCTTAAATTCAAGTGTATAGTAGTTTTAACTTCTTTTTTAATTTCAACAAAATAGTTATATAATTTCAGGCATGCATCGTTAATTACATCTAATTATATTTATTAAAAATAGCAAACAGCCTATATGAATTAAAATATAAAATTGCATAAATAAATATATATATATATATGTGTGTGTGTGTGTGTAAAATGCCTTATAATATAGTTATGAATATTTGAGAACTAATAAGAGTTTCAATAAGTACTCTAAATATAAACAGTGTAACGTATGGTGTAAATAGCGAATAACATATGACAGACTGAATATAAGGCTCGGATCGTATAGGGGACCATGCATGTTCCAAGCCCTATTTTTCCCCCCATTAATTTCCGGGAAACCAATTATTTTATACTAAGAAATAATAAAACTAATTGTAAACATTTTCATGAAATCATCATTTATTAAAAAAAAAAACATTTTCATGAAATTAGGGCAAAAGTACAAACTGAAACTAATGATGCCCTAAATGAAAATGAAATCTCTCTGCAATAAAGAAGAGTGGCTTTAGGGGCCACGTAGACGTTAGTTTACAAAAGCTCTGAGTCTTTAGCCCTCTGCCCTCTTCAACACTCAGTACTTTACGACAATGAAAAGATCGTGATGCGTAAATTAAGATCCTCTGTTTCTCACTGCATGCTCGTTACCGTACGTACTCATAAGAGTTTATAAATCAAAGGGCCTATATGTGAAATCTCTTATTCTACGTAGCAACCACTATGTAAATGTGACCTTATGTTCATGTAGTTACTTGTATATACATCAGTATATACGCATGTAGCTAGAGTAACAAGACATTCTTTCTTTCTTGTCAAAATACATTCACGATCCAACTGGAGATATAAAAGAAAAAGTTCGGTTCTAATGTTAACATTGATACCAAATAAAACTATAGCTTGAGGAGATATTAGATGAAACATTCAAAGAAATGAGCTCTTGCCACTCTTATAGTGGGTAACTTATTCAAATACAATTAGATATATAAATAATTTATTTGTGTGTTAGTTAGTATATTGTTTGGTGACTTGGTGGGAATAATCCCCGAGTATATATACAGAGAGCAGAAGTTGAATAAAAATCGTGGACCGTTGATTCGATAGAAGAAATGCCAAAAGACATTACAAACCTATTCTCGGATATAAATAAGGAATCCATTAGTCTAACAAAACACTGTTTAGTTACCAATTTTTTTTGTGAAACTGAGTTTATGTAGGTTCGATCAAGTGGTCTTGTTAGGGGAACTACCTCAAAGATTCTAAGATTTAGATTTCGTAAAAAGTTTTTTTTTTTATATTCCGGGTACGTTTTTGCACGTTGTGTTGCTCATGAATCCGAGAAATCATGAGGGGCTATATAAACAAGTATACTATCTAATAGCCAAACAACTTTTTGTTGATCCGATTTTAAAATTTTCATTTTATTTGCATAATTCTTATCGGCCGTATCTTTAGGGCCATTCCCCATATAAAACTATAATAGCTTTTATGAAATTTGTATAATTCTTCAAAAAGTACACATTGAAAATCTCTACATATATATCTTTTATTTGTATGGCTGTTACGTAGAACAATAAGACTATGCGAAAGTTGGGTATTGTTCCTTTTCAATAACAAAAGTCATATTTACTAACCAACAACTAGTACTGGTTAGTAAATATAACTAGAAATGAATGAATTACATATTTAACATTTCGGTAACTACACCAGTCGTCACAATTGTTCTACACATTGTAATCGAGATAAACTAATGTATTTAAAAAAAAAAAACATAATTTAGTATATAGAGAGGATAAAGAAAGAACTTGCAGTAAAGAATTATCAAACAGAATTCATTTTATTTTCTTTCATTCCTACGATACAAGTCACAAGAATTCACATGGATGTTTTAGATTTTTTATGTTTAAATTGTGTGTGTATGGGGGTAATATCTTTCAACGTAGACAGATAACATAATAAAAAGCTGGTGAGTAATAATTGAGAAGAGACAGAGAAATTGAAAAACAAAGAAGAGTAGTTTGGGTTTTTCGTCTAAGTAAATACCGATGATGCCCTCACCTTTCTAATTCCCTTCTTTGTCCCTTTCCATTTTCATGTTTATTTCTAACTTCTCTGTCCCTTTCAATCCTTCTCCACCAGATATCCTCTGATTCGATCCCCCACAACATATATTTTTTTATTACAAATAAATACATTATTATTGACACTAAAATAATTTAAGAAACTCTCAAGAGCATAGTTTCATGATCTGTTCATGATTTTTTCTTGTTCAAGAAGAATACAATTCATTCATTGACATGATCATGAGTTATAGAAATGCTTAACACAAGTTCATATTATTAAGTTGTTAATGCATGGTATCGATGATGATATACGTAATTCTAAAGTATATCGAAAATGAATTAGAGTTTCGCTTCTCTTTTTTGATACATATTTTAAAAAGAGAAATAGATATTCAAAGTAAGAATTTTCTTCCAAACATAACAACTTATTCGGATGTTAAATATTCAAAGGAACATGTATTTCTTTCTAATATACACATTTTGTATATTAACTGATATATAAGCCTCTCTAGTCTCGTAATGATAGGCCATTTATAAGTGACGAGGACACTTTTCTTTTCTCTAATACTAATAACTATAACAAATATCATGTATGACAATTCCTTATTAAATGAATTGTAAATATATAGAGTTTTTTATGAATGAAAATGAAATCTACTTGCTTAAAAGAATAATACTTTTGAATAACTGATTTTCTAGAATATTGCAAAAAAGTTGTTTGGTCCCCATCTATGTATATATAATAACTCAACACCTTACTCTCTCTATATATATATATCTTCTCTCTCACACAAAACCTAAAATCTCTTCACCAAGTTGTTTTCTTGCTAAAGTAAAGCTTCTATCTTTCTCAATATCATTCTCTTCTTCCTCTCTAGTAATTATCTTATCTCCTTTGTGAACAAAAGTCAGAATCAAAACACATGGAGCCACCGCAGCATCAGCATCATCACCATCAAGCCGACCAAGAAAGCGGCAACAACAACAAGTCCGGTTCTGGTGGTTACACTTGTCGCCAAACCAGCACGAGGTGGACACCAACGATGGAGCAGATCAAAATGCTCAAAGAGCTTTACTACAATAGTGGAATCCGTTCACCAGCAGCAGATCAGATCCAGAAGATCACTGCTAGGCTGCGACAGTTCGGAAAGATCGAGGGCAAGAACGTCTTTTACTGGTTCCAGAACCACAAGGCTCGTGAGCGTCAGAAGAAGAGATTCAACGGCACAACCATGACCACACCGTCTTCATCTCCCAACTCGGTTATGATGGCTAATGATCATTATCATCAACATCTCCCTCTACTTCACCATCATCATGGCGTTCCCATGCAGAGACCTGCGAACTCCGTCAACGTTAAACTTAACCAAGAGCATCATCTCTATCATCAGAACAAGTCATATCCCAGCTTCAATAACGGTGACTAAATTTCTTATATATGCTTTTATTTTAGGAATTTATTAAGATACTTTTATTCGTCAAAGCGCATTACTAATTATGAAACATTTACACCACACCTATGACATAAACTAGCAAAAAAAAAACCTAACAAGATCTACATATATGACTGATAGATATATGGATGTATATAACATGTTAAAAATTGTTGAGAAGATTTTTAAAATGCTATTCAGATGATTTTTTAATTAACTATGTCAATTAAATATATATTACTATGAACTAGTTATATGAATTAGTAAAAATAACCAAACCCAAGAAGATTATATGTATATGTAATGACGTATAAGTGAAGTTATGGATCTTGATTGGGGCAAACCTGATTTGCATCTAAAGAACGGTTTCTTTGTTGTGTAATGGAAACTAGACTCACGTGATTTTAATTTTATTTGTGATTTGTAACGAAATTAGGGATTTTGGTCAGTATAGAAAAATCACAAATTTTATGTCTCTTTCTTCATTTTCTTTGTATATATTGTATGGTGTGGAATCAAAATTTATATGCTTACTGGTACGTATATTTGTTTGAAGGGAATTTAAATCATGCAAGCTCAGTTACTGAATGTGGTGCTGTTAATGCTTCTAATGGCTACTCAAGTAGCCATATCTATGGATCTATGGTACGTACCAAACAATAAGTCATTTATTTCAAATAATATATATCCTACATATATGAATTTAATGGAACTGAATTTTTTTGGGTGAAGGAACAAGACTGTTCTATGAATTACAACAACGTAGGTGGAGGATGGACGGCAAACATGGATCATAATCATCATTACTCATCAGCACCTTACAACTTCTTCGATAGACCAAAACCTCCGTTTGGTCTAGACGGTCATCAGGAAGAAGAAGAATGTGGTGGCGATGCTTATCTGGAACATCGACGTACGCTTCCTCTCTTCCCTATGCATGGTGAAGATCACATAAATGGTGCCAGCTGGAAGTATGGCCAACTGGACGGTCGTGATTGTCATGGTAGAGACCCTTGCGCTTCTCTTGAGCTTCGTTTGAACTAGCTCGTACCCCCGGCTTCGCACCGGATTAAAGCTCTTAACTACCCTCTCTCTTTCGTTCTACTATGTTTCGCAACTATGGTTCGCTTGCAGTTAGTGGTATTAATTAGTACTTAGTAGTATATCTCTAGTACGCAATTTGTAATTACTAGCTAGTATCGTCTTCTAGGTTTTATTTTAATTGACTTCGTTTTATCTCTTATCTTTTTTATATATAATGAATATGTTAAAATTTTACCACTATGAAGAAATTAAATGAATTTTCACAGATCCGGATGCATGCAAAAAATGACAGAGATGTAGTTAGTAGTAATATATTTGATTACAATCTGTTATCGAATCATCATTACACTATATTATTATAACCAGTAATGTCGAACCGAAATCAGGAATAGTTGTTTTTTATAACAGAACTTCTGAACAGTAGTTGTTGAATGTTTTCAGGTAGTTCAAAACTAATTAAAACAAGAATTGATAGATAATAATGGACTCTGGGGTGAATGTAAAAAATAACCAGGCACTAGTTTTGATCTTGTACACTGTCAACTTGTCAAGGTTAACCTCGAAGGAACACTTGATTGGTGACATTCAACTCTGTGAAGATTAGATCGTAGAGAATTTTTCGTTCATGTTTCTTGTACCGGCAACAAAGTAGCTGATGGTTTAGCCATTAATCGTGGAAAAAAAAAAATTAAATCGTGGAAAAAATAACAGTGTCAAGTGTCAACCAAAATTGAGATTATAGATTTATAGTGGAAACAAAACTACAACCCTAGTTAATGATGCATCAAATTGGTAGCAAATTACCACAATTAGCGACGGATGGAAAATTTGCTACAACCAAATAATTACTAAATTATTTTGTGGTAAATTAATAATAAATATTTTATTGCTACAAAAAATATGTTATATTTACAAATAAAATCGTAACTATACACAACTATTCTTCTAGTAGTGATGTCTTCTACCTTTGGTTTATTTGTTCTTTCCTTTAAAACATCAAAGTTTATGATTGTCATCAAGACCACTGACTGGTCACTAAAATTGATGGTTATAGTTTATCGACCTTGTGTAATCTTTGGAGACAGTTTAATTAATACTCCACTATACATGATTAGTTCTTCGTTATAGTGGGAGTATACAGCTACGGATTACGTTAAGGTGGCTCACGCGTTGCGAGAGCGCGTAAAGGTCGTTCTATATTTCCTTAAACAGAGAAAATTACAAAGAGCTACATTATCTCGAGCCGCGTGAACTAAGATGACACGAGTAACGGAGTAAGAGAAATGATTTTTTGGGTTAGTTGCTCTACCTCTATTCTATGTCGTAGATCTTGTTCAATGAACCGTAGCTTTTAGAATTTTATAGAAAAATACTATATCATATAAATATAATAGATAGTATAGTTTATAAATAGTTTAGATGGCTTTGTGGGATCTGTCTGCTTATAAATTTCATACGTTACTTATACTATAAGGTCGGTTCGGTTTATAGTGAAATGTTTACCAAGAAGAAGAATGTGGCAGTTAAGACATTGGTGCAGCCATTGTTTTTATATTAAAAGAAAGAAGAGTATATTTTTTGTAGTTTGAACCCTCTGTTTTATCGTAAACAACGCTCATGATTATTTCATTGAAAATTTAATTAATATTAACGGATCTCATTTTCTTAGGATGGACTGCCTCGTTGTATGTTCCTTTTCTCCTGTCACACAAGTTTTATCCAAAAAGTAATATCTCTGGTTTTTTAGTTGTTATTTTAAAATAAAAATTTTATTTTCTAATAATTATCATTTTAAGTTTCCAATATATATATTTGATAAAAATACTAATTTTATCTCAACTATTTTGATGTTTTGATCAATAAAAAAATTAAAAAATATATTAAAAAAAGATATAATAGAACATTGATTTATTTTCTTAATTTGTGTACAAAGCTCTAGAACGACAAGTAAAAAAAACCGGAATGAATACTGCAATAAGAAAACAAAATAATTATTGGACTATATACTGTATAATTTTATATTTTGGCCTAACGAAAAAGGTTATATTTGTGTTTAGTAGAGTGAAAATTTATCAAGTGAATTTTGTTTGTGTAAATGGAGTAGATGAATTAGCTTTTAATTTAAAATTCATTTGATTTTTTTTTTTAAATCCATCTCAAGTATTCACATAGTATTTTCGTATGAAATTATCTCCTTTCTTCCTACGATAGTTACTTTTCGTCAAAATAAGGTAAGATTTTGGTTGGAAATTTTTCCTACCAAATTTTTTGTAGGAAATTTTGTAGAAAAATATGATGTTTTCTTGTAGTGGAATAGTTAACTAATTTTTATATAATTATTATGCAAACTAATCAAAATTATGAAAATTGTTATTTCTAATATTAAAGTATTTATAATTTATTAAAATAGAATAATAAAATCATTGAAAATAGTAAAATATTATTTAACCAAATGATGTGACTGAAATTCTTCAAATTACACTTTTGTGTAAATGATGTAACCAAGATAAAATTCCTTAACTTTTTCTGAACAATTCCTCAAACTAGTGTCACCATTTAGATCCTAATTAATACTACTATCTATGTCCCTGATAAATTGATATTTTGGAAAAAAAATTGTCTTCATATAAAATTGATTTTGTAGATTAAAAAACTAAAATGATGTTTTTACTTTATACTTTGTTCCAAGTAGCATATTATATAATGAGTTATTTTTTCTCTTTTTCTACTAAATAATAATTATAAATTAGTTTAGAAATACAATTTTTAACTTTTTTTTAATGTGTGTAAATATCAAAATATTAATCTATTAGAGACAGAGGAACCAACATATTTTTTCAAAATATAATAGTCAATAACAAATTAATATTTTTTTTTTTGGAATTTTTTAATAGTAGATAAAAATGGTATCATTTGCTAACAAGATTAGATTGCTCTCAGGCAGCAACTCAAAACCTCTGGTTTGATAATTAAATCTTTAGTCATATACATTTTTGTGACTAAAAGTTGCTTTTTAGTTAGCAACTGTGGTCCAATAGTTTGATTAGTTAATCATCTGAAATAGCAGTAGACTGTATTTTGATTGCGTTTTTAGCGGTGGTTCACGTTATAGATTATAATATATGTCTTGTATACAAACTATATTTTTCAGGTAATTTTGTTGTGCACATTTAATTTATTGTTATTCAGTAGTATTTTTTTTGAACATAGGATGGTTCTATTCATTCAAATAGAAAGCATACAAAGAAAGGGATAAAGGATCCCAGAGTTTAAACGATTATAAGAAGAGCCTTTCCCCAAAGCCATAATCAAATACAAACATAAAGGAAACATCAAGCAAGGTTCCATGAGAGCTATGACACAAGGGCTAAGAACCAATTGTAGACATTTGGGATCATGGTTGCAGGATTGGACATTATCGAGGATCTCAAGAGATGACAAGTAGGTCACGGTCAAAGGACACAGTGCCGTTGATAGTAGAATCAGAGCCAAGGGACTAACTGAAAGAAGAAGCACCAGCAAAAGTACAGCCAAGGTATGGATTCGGGGGACGAAGTCCCAGAGGGTGATGGAGGTGGTGGTACATGTTTGCTCACTAATGCGGAACCTGAAGTAAACAGCTAGAATCATCGAGGGGTGGTTATTGGTTGAGAAGCTTCTCAGACCATAACCACAGCCTCGACAATTTGAATTCAGGTCTAGAATGCCATGAAACTTCAGGACCTTAGGAGCATGAGATTTCATAGTTGAAGCTAAAACCAGGATTCGCAGAGTATAAATGCAGAACCGTAACATAAAAGGTGGATCCTCTCTGCCATGGAAATGGTGATCAAGAATTCCACACAAAGTTTGTAATCGGAAGAACATTGGTGAAGAGAAATCAGACCTGAGCTTCGAAGGAGATAATGGTTGCAGAGCAATGGGAACAACAGAGATTACCGGAGAAGAAGCTAAAAGCAGGTGCACAAAATAAAAGTAGTGTCGTAGCAAACCAGGTGGGTCCTCTCTGCCATGGAAATGGTGATCAAGAATTCCACACAGTATTTGCAGTCGACAGAACCCGGGGACAAAGACAAATAGCTTGCGCTTCAGGAAGGGGTGTGAATGTAGGGAATTAAAGCAAACGTGGTAATTCCAGATATGGGGGCCAACGGACAATGTCGTAAGTTGAGCAGTCGCCATAGTTCTAATATACTCATTGTACATCCAAGACACACTAGCTAACTGGGTTCTCTGATGTAGTCTTCAAACATCGAGTATGACCAAACAAGCTAATAACAGTCTATAGGATAACAAAGAGTTTGATAGATAGAACCTGGTCCTTTGAGGATTTGGCAAAACCATTGGGTCTACCAAACTCTCGAGGTGACACGTCTGGGAGATGAAAGTCCAAAATCGGGGGCAAGACGCAGCTCTGGGAGATACTCCGTAAAGCAACCCCTCAAACGAAAGATGGGATGATGTAGCTGAAAGGGGTTCTTCAGAGGCGGAGCACACACCGGATCGAGAAATTGGGAGGTGTAGGGACTTTGAAACCTTTGACGGTAGGCCTGGGCGAGAAAAGTTGAGGATGGGGTTTGCCGGACACCACATCCTTCGATATAAGAGCAGAGGCAGGTCTTCATCGTCTGGATCTGGGATGTTGGTCGGGGATTGCAAAAGATTCATAAGAGGAAAATAAAAGGGGAAAAAATATTTGAAAGAAGAAAGAAGGGAGAGCAGGAAGCAGCAGAGAATCGACGAAAGTGAGAGCACCCGACGCCGGCGAGTCGAAACCCTACCGGCGTCGGAGAGAGATGGTGGCCGCAGCGCCTCGATAATAGTGTCTGGGAGAAAAATATTAGGGCGAACGGTATGGTACGTTATTCAGTAGTATATATACCAACGATTCAACGTATAACACATGATTGCTAAATCCACAAAAGACTTTCAAATGGATAGATCTCCCACGCCTATTTTTAATCCGTGAGTCTTACACTCAACACAAACAGTGACAAAGAAATGCCAACTCTTTATATTGTTGCATTACAACTTTGATATACCGAACTTGGTAGAAACATTTGGTCTGATATAGGCCATGTCAAGCTTGTGTATGTTGTTAACATATGGAATATATATAACCTTCTAAGTCATCATAACAATATTTATCAACTAACGAATGAACATATTATTCATAGTGAATGAAAAATAATGTATTTTTTCTTAATTCTGATCATTTAAAAATATTAATTCATATATATATTTTGATAAACTACTGAGCTTTCGTTTTATTGTATTTTGTGGACCGCATATCAAAATTCAGTTAAACCTCTTTCCGTTAGTTTGATTTCTAGACTTCAGATTTCTTCTACTTTTCTTTTGCAAATACTGATCCCATATTCAACCATGTCGAGATACCGACTCAAAGTTTCATTTATTTCTTCTATGTATAAGCTTACGTGATCAATCCCTCTTTATGTTATTATGTAGACCATGAACCAAACCCTTAAGAAGAATAAAAGAGTCTACATCAAGGAGATCTCAAATCGAATAGGCTTTTAATTTCTTCAAACAAAATCTCAATTGCGCATCTATCATCTTGACCAAATTGCCCACATTCATTTTGAACGAGGAGGAGAGAGAGAATGAATCACGTTAACATATAGTAATTGTTTGAATAAAAGTATTTGAACGTATGTTCCTTTCATATATATGGTCTAGATCACTGACATATGTAGCTATGTGTGTCTTAACGAGTTACTTACTTGTGATGTATACATATACAAGTGGATATACACATGGAGTTTTTTTTTTCTGCGGATCCGAGAAGATCTTTAGATGCTTTTTGGAGATTCATAGTACGTTATTCCTATAAGAAGCAAAGATGTGAGGGTTGTGTAGCATCATGGTTTGTGATTCCCTTTATGTGAATTTTTTCCTAAAAGACTTGTTTGGATCAGTTTGGTCCATTTGCCATTTTTTTAAGTTGGCTAACTTTTATAATGTGCCGAAATAGAAGTTTTATATCCGCTATGTGAATATTACGGTGAATATATATAATCCAAAATTGTATTAGTGGACACTTTTTATATATATTTTTCTATAACACCAAAAGTTGTGGTATTTTTATATCATAAAATGTTATATTTTTCCAAAAACTGTAGATTTGGAACGCTTTTTCAAAAGATATATATATCTTCCTCTGAAATTAACCTAACATCATAACGATAGTACAACAACCAAAGAATTGAAGATTAGATATCACAAAGACGACAACTACATAAAGATCGCAAAGAATAATATGTACGTATAAACGATAACGATAAAATCTCGCGTATAAATGTTTATCTATCGAGATAATTGTAAAGAAGTTAAAGAACCAAGGTTGGTCACTGCGAGATGCACATTTTTAACATATTATTCATCAAAATCTTAGAACGATATTGATACACATTGACTATATGTTATACAAGTATACAACGATGTAAAATCAAATAATAAATATGACCAAGCATTATTGGACATATATAGATCAATCTCGTCCTCGGGTTGCTCTAAACCATCCCATGAACGGAGCAAAACCCCTCTTTGATTTTGTCTTCTTGACCGAACAATCTCTCTCAAAATCATTCTCTTTATACTTCCTCTCCTCTTCTTCCCTCATGTTTGACATCACACGCGTCAGCAAAGGCGAGCTCGCGAATGTGACGAGTCTCCTCTTCTCCAGCTCCTCCGTCGTTACAACCTCTTCTTCAACATCTTTAGACGTCGTCTTCGTGTGATGATGTTCCACGAACTTGAGTTCCTCACTCTCCGGATTGTCTAGGCGACTCAACCTCGTCCTACTGAGATGTTGTATCTCCTTCCTCCCATGTTCGAGTTCTTGTGTTAGAGTTTTGATTCTGTTGGTGAGGATGGTGTTTAGTTGTAGGGTTCTTGTAAGAGTTTCTCTGGTCTGATCGAGCGCGAGTGTGAGAGATCGTAGTCTTGATAGAGGAGTCGGCCCACTCGGAATTGATTTTGTTTCCCTTGTCCGAATCTGAAACCGTCAAATACATCCCTATATAAGTAAAAAAGAAGTACAAAAGTGCTTCTGGATCGGGTCAATTTTGCAAAAATAATCCGAAATTAAGGAGTTGGATTCGGGTGAGAATTACCCTCTGCGTTATAAATGGGTTATGGGGTTTTTCAAAAAATAAATCAAAAATGTAATAAATTCCCTCAGAAATAAATCATAATAATTACGATAATATATATTTTCCTACAATTTAGGAAACTAACAAACATACATAATTAATGTATATCAAACTGTATAACATAAATAGGAAAACTATATCGTCCAATTTAAAATCCTACCAGAAACATTACTAAAAAAAATCAAACTGAATAATAATATAATTGATTGCATAAATCAGTAAGATCTCAATCTTTTATATATGTAAACTAATTTAATTTTGATTATATATTAATATATACTTCCGGAAATAAAATCTATTTTAATATAATTCATAAATAATGATAATATAATCAAATAATTTTAAAAATCTGAAAAATAAATTTTCAATTATTTAACTATATATACAAAAAAAGAAAATACTAATGAGAATTACTGAGATGCTTATAATTACATTCAAATTATTTCTATCAATTTTGTTATCATTCTTAATATGTATAATAAAAATACTAATGATAATTAAAAGAAGATATGGAAAAATGTTTTGTAAAATTCCAAACGGAAAACGTTGTAACATTAGCATAACTTATGCAAAATTATTATTCAATTTGGAAACAACAAATAAATACAGTTTAACAACCATAAATGATTAGATTTCAAAGATTTTCACATATCTCTATCAATTTTGAATTACCTAAACAAATGGAAAACATAAGCATAATTTAACAACCATATATGATTAGATTTCAATATGTAATACCAAATATTCAATCAGTTAGTTTAAGTAATTAACTTAAAATCCAAAATTACTACTAATATTCTAAATATATTTATATAATTATTAGAAAATCACTCATCAACATAAAAAAATAAAACCAAAGTTAGAAAATTCTAACAATACAAAATAATAGATAATTATGATGTAGTGAAAATAGTGAGATTAGTAGTTTAGGATTTTATTATTTAATTTGTTTTCAGTTCAAGAAATATGATTTTGATATTTTTAAAAATACCAATGATAAAATTTTGGCTTTAATGTTTAGCTAAATTTCAATTTAGATAAATTTGAGTAAATGATAAATTGTTTTTGCTAAATTTGAGTAAATGATACATTAGATTAAAATTTTAGGGTAAATGATAAATTGTTCTTATGGTTCATCACATCATACATATTAGGAGAGTGGAATTTCGTGTGGAGGGGTGAAATCTACAAGTGTAACTTTTACAAGCGGAATATTTTTATAATATTTTATGTAGATTCCTATTTTCTACTACTAAAATTGTCAAATTGAATTATCTATTTTTTTTGTGTTGTTAGTAATTTTCTAAACTTTTTAATATTTATTTTATCAAAACTCATTTTATTACCATTTACTCTTCTTTTTTTCTCTACTATTCTTTTATACAAACTCATTACCCCAAATATATGATTTAATGTAACCAACTGCAAAAATGAAAAATATAGCATATTCTAATCTATTAAGATTGTATATATATATTAATAAACAATCCCCGCGCAGTAGCGCGAGTACGATCCTAGTGTGATGTAAAAAGTAAAAGCTATGTTACAAGAATGTATCAATTTATTCATTATATATACAAATATACAATGACATATCAATTGTGGATGTGTTACATATAAACACATGTATATATATGACTATAATATATCTCCTAATTAATGAAAAAGCTTTTTTTTTCCAACAAAATACAAGATCAGCTCAAACAGCCAATTAGCAGAAAAATTGTTCACAAAGGTAATTAGATGCGATTCCACTCTAGCACGACGTGCCAGCTTGTCCGCATTAACATTCTTTTAAAAAGCTTTATATATGAAGTATAACCCATGCACATTTGCCTCGACCTCAGGTTTGTGTTCAGTTGTCTCTTGTATCAGTGCTCTTGCCGGTTTCTCCTGCTGCCCAGGGGATGAACCCTCAAGCTCTTGTTTCACAATCATCTGCCCCGTAGGGTTTTAAAGGAATGAGATAAGATGAGGTATTGCTTGTAAGATTGTGTACTTTAGTCAATAATAGTGCATGGCTATAAACCTTAGTAATCTCTACCTTTATGCAGGTGTGGAAAGCCTCTGGTGTTTTAAAGAGTGGTGTCCACTGCTTAGCTCTCTTCTAGTTAGTAGTTAGTAGCAAACTTGACGTTCTGAAGAATCCAGATTCAGCTGCAACTAAACTAGTTTTGCATCTGTTCAGATGCATCTTTGGGGCTGTCACCAAAACACCATCTGATTTTGAAAGAATATTACAGCACCATGTTCCTGTTATCATGGAGGTCTGCATGAAGAATGCTACGGAAGTTGAATCACCTCTTGGTTATATGCAATTGCTCCGCACTGTTTTCAGAGGTCTCGCTGGATGTAAATATGAGCTGCTTCTGAGAGATTTGATACCTATGCTGCTACCTTGTCTTAATCTTCTTCTGACAATGCTCGAGGGTCCAGCTGGGGAGGACATGAAAGATCTTCTGTTAGAGATTTGTTTGACGCTTCCTGCACGCTTAAGCTCCTTATTGCCATACCTTCACCGTCTCATGCAGCCTCTTGTATTCTGTTTGAGGGGAACCGATGAACTTGTGAGCTTGGGGTTACGCACCCTTGAATTCTGGGTGGATAGTCTGAATCCTGATTTCCTAGAACCTAGCATGGCGAATGTGATGTCTGAAGTGATCTTAGCATTATGGTCCCATTTGAGGCCTGTGCCATATCCTTGGGGTAAGAAAGCCTTACAAATCCTTGGAAAGTTGGGTGGTCGCAACCGAAGATTTCTGAAAGAGCCACTTACACTTGAATGCAAAGATAATCCAGAGCACGGGCTTCGCTTAGTTCTCACATTTGAGCCATCAACACCTTTTCTGGTGCCATTAGACAAATTTATTAATCTTGCAGTAGCAGCAGTTATTCAGAGAAATCAAGGCATGGACATATACTACAGAAAGCAAGCTCTAAAATTCCTCCGTGTATGCTTGTTATCGCAGCTTAATTTGCCTGGATGTGTCACTGATGTGGGTCAAACGCCCAGGCAATTATCAACTTTGTTACGTTCCGGTGTTGATTCATCGTGGCACAGGAGTGAATCAGTGGAAATCAAGGTTAGTTGTAAATTTTATTTTTTTAATCTTAATCTGTCATAGTTGGACTCTGTATTTTACTTGTCAAATATCAACTTTTCTTTCCACATGGCAGAGGTTATCTCAGTGACAGGTTTACTTATTTGTCCACTTCTTTAATTTTGGCACATTCTTTAAGTGTATCAATACCATTTATTATAATGCATTCCGACTAGGATATTGACATTACTTGATGTTGGAGACAGTTGGTATTAGAGAAAGACATCTTGATTGACCAACATTGACCTGGGGCATAATTATAATTCTGTAGTACTCGTTTTGTTGTCAATCATTTTCTTGATAGAAAACTGATCTTGTATATATGTCGTCTCCTCTAGATGAACTCTTTTTTTCCTTATAATACTTGTTTCGCTTTGCTTAATAGGCTGAAAAAAGATTCAATTTTAATAAGTGGGCTGTTTTTTACTGTCATAGGCTGATTTAGGAGTGAAAACAAAGACTCAGTTAATGGCTGAGAAGTCAATCTTCAAGACACTGTTGATCACTATACTTGCTGCCAGTTCTGATCCAGATCTCAGTGACACAGACGATGACTTTGTTGAGAACATCTGTCGGCATTTTGCAATTATTTTGCATGTTGACTATACCTCCTCAAATGCATCAAGCAGTACTAATCCACTCGGTGGTTCTGTGATTTCGACAAGTTCCAGATCCAAGACTAATCAAGCATCTAATTTAAAGCAGTTAGATCCTTTGATATTTTTAGATGCACTGGTCGATGTGCTTGCAGATGAAAACAGGCTCCACGCCAAAGCTGCTCTGAATGCGTTAAATGTGTTTGCTGAAACACTTTTGTTCCTCGCTCGTGTCAAACATGCTGATGTGTTGATGGCTAGGGGTGGTCACAATGCCTCAATGATTGTCTCGAGCCCTTCTACAAATCCAGTATATTCACCTCATCCTAGTGTGCGAATACCAGTCTTTGAACAACTTTTGCCTCGGCTTTTGCATGGCTGTTATGGGAGCACATGGCAAGCGCAGATGGGAGGAGTTATGGGGCTAGGTGCATTGGTTGGGAAAGTGAATGTTGAAACATTATGTCATTTCCAAGTAAAGATTGTCCGTGGTCTGGTGTATGTTCTAAAGAGGCTTCCTGTTTATGCTAGCAAAGAGCAAGAAGAGACAAGTCAGGTTCTTATGCAGATTCTACGTGTGGTTAATAATGTTGATGAAGCAAACAGTGAAGCGCGTAGAAAAAGCTTTCAAGATGTTGTAGAATATCTTGCCACAGAGTTATTCAATCCTAACGCATCTATCCCCGTGAGGAAAAATGTACAGAACTGCCTTGCACTTTTAGCTAGCCGTACTGGAAGTGAGGTAACTGAGTTGTTGGAGCCTTTGTACCAAGTATTACTGCAGCCACTTATAATGCGTCCACTCCGATCAAAGACAGTTGATCAACAGGTGCCTCACAGTGCTATTTATTTTTTGTGTATCTCTTTCTCTTGTCTTCCCCTGTCTTTAATTTTTACGTTATTATATTTACCTACAGGTTGGAACAGTTGCAGCTCTGAATTTTTGCTTGGCTCTGA
This sequence comes from Camelina sativa, assembly GCF_030686135.1. NCBI lineage: Eukaryota > Viridiplantae > Streptophyta > Magnoliopsida > Brassicales > Brassicaceae > Camelina > Camelina sativa. Next base: position 23,837,799 of record NC_141880.1, on the reverse strand, counting down.
GGCCCCCCCTTTTAAAAGTGACTCCAGAGTTGGTGAATTTTCTGCAAGAAGCATTACAAATTGCTGAGGCTGATGAAACTGTCTGGGCTGTGAAGTTGATGAATCCTAAAGTGCTTACATCATTGAACAGACTTCGAACAGCTTGTATTGAGCTTCTGTGCACAACTATGGCGTGGACTGATTTCCGAACGCAAACTCACAATGAACTACGTGCCAAAATAATTTCCATGTTTTTCAAGTCTCTCACATGTAGAGCACCTGAAATCGTGGCGGTTGCCAAGGAGGGTTTAAGACAGGTTTGTAGTTGTCTTTTATCTTAGCCAGGATTCTTTCATGCACATATAGTTTGAAGTCTTTTGGGATATTCCTATTCGTAATAGCCAGGGTGTTTTTCTTTCTGGGGGTAATTGATATGTGCAACCATGGTTTAAGCTTGCTATATGCAATACTTGCCTTGTTGAATATGAGGAACTTGCGAAATGGAGTTATCATAGGAATCTATTTCTTGATATCATATTTTTAACTTTCTATTCATATAGATTTATTTCGTTTTTTGAAAGTCTATTTTCTGATTTAGGTTATCAATCAACAACGGATGCCCAAGGAACTTCTTCAGAGTAGCCTCAGGCCGATACTTGTTAATCTCGCACACACAAAGAATCTCAGTATGCCTTTACTGCAAGGTCTGGCACGCCTTCTTGAACTTCTGTCAAATTGGTTTAATGTGACATTAGGAGGCAAGTTGCTGGAGCACCTTAAAAAATGGTTGGAGCCGGAGAAACTTGCCCAGTCCCAGAAATCATGGAAAGCTGGAGAAGAGCCAAAAATAGCAGCTGGTAATTTGTTTTTTTTTTTTTCTTAAATAACTAATTGATGCCTGGTCATATGGTTATTCACTTGACTCAAATCTTCTTTTGTTTCCATGGCAGCTATTATCGAGCTCTTCCACTTACTCCCACATGCTGCATCGAAATTTCTAGATGAACTTGTAACCTTAACCATTGACTTAGAAGCAGCTCTTCCTCCTGGGCAAGTGTACAGTGAGATTAATAGCCCATACCGTCTACCGCTTACCAAATTTTTGAATCGATATGCGGCCCTAGCTGTTGATTATTTTCTTTCTAGATTAAGTGAACCAAAATATTTTCGGAGGTGAGGACACTTTCTTATGATAAGCTTTCGTTCACCTCATCTTGTTATAAGTTTAGTGTAAGCTTGGAGTAGATTTTGTAATATGCTAACACTACTTGCTTTCTCCCTTAAAAACAAAACGCAGGTTTATGTATATAATTCGATCAGATGCTGGCCAGCCGTTAAGAGAAGAACTTGCAAAGTCTCCACAGAAGATACTGTCATGTGCCTTTCCTGAAATTTTGCCAAAACCTGATCCTACATTGGGCACAGCAGCTTCAACTCCTTCAGCTACATTATCTGGAGATGAAAATCATATCTCTGTTAAATTAGAGAGTTCTAATGTGGCATCAACAAAGGCTTATATAGCATCGGATGCGTATTTTCAGGGGCTCTATCTCATCAAAACAATGGTGAAACTGATACCCAGCTGGTTGCAGAGTAACCGCAGTGTTTTCGATACCTTGGTTCTCATTTGGAAATCACCTGCAAGGATATCTCGTTTGCAGAATGAGCAAGAGCTAAATTTAGTTCAGGTAGTTTCTTCTATCTCGACCACGTATGATTTTTGGCTTTGCGTTGTGTTTCATGCTAAAGCTGCGTAGTTTAATGGGGTTCCTGGAAATAGCCTGGTATGAAAAGTTGAAACTGATGTCTGAGTTTAGAAACCATTACAGGTAATGAATTAATGATTGCTGATTTGTAGCTATATTCTGGTGCTAGAGATTTAGCTTGATGTGTTCAAATTTTTTCCATTGAATTATTGAATTGCCTGTGTTTAGATGGTATGCACATTTTTTCTTGGATTTCTTGTTGGAACCCTCCTGACATTGTTTCAATTCCATCTCGTATTATTTATTGAGCTGCCAACGTAAATTGATGTAGAAATTATGATTTCTTATTAATTACGAGGTTGTGGTGAATAGAGCTGTGATGCTTGATGATTTATAGTCTTCCTTTTGAGTTACGAAAGATATATGAAAGTTGTTTACTGAACTCTTTTGTGTTCTCTAACTAAGGTGAAAGAGAGCAAGTGGCTTGTCAAGTGCTTCTTAAATTACCTACGGCATGAAAAATCTGAAGTGAATGTTCTCTTCGATATTCTCTCCATTTTCTTGTTCCATAGCCGCATTGACTACACCTTTTTGAAGGAATTCTACATTATTGAGGTATCTGAGATTTTAAATTTTAGTTACAGTTTCTTTCTCATCCCATTAGTTTTCGCACTTTTCAGCAGTAGTATAACAAATGAGATATATTGATCAGGTTGCAGAAGGATACCCGCCCAACATGAAAAGAGCACTTCTCCTGCATTTTCTTAACCTTTTCCATTCCAGACAACTCGGCCATGATCATTTAGTTCAAGCAATGCAAATAAGAAAAGACATTGAAATATAAGTCCTTGTTTTTCTTCTTCAAATAAAGTCTGCTTAGGTTTTTTTGGATCCGAGAGAGTTGAGCAAAAAAAATCTAAGCGATTAAGTTTCTTTTAGAAAGATGAGTGAGTCGATAATGATAGTGGAAGGAGTGAATTGTCCGAAAACGCGATGGATATATCGCGGGATAGCAATTTTAGCATCTGTGGTTTTGTTAACTAGGTTCGCCGTCGAACTCTGTGGCCGTCGTTATGTTCGTCGTGGTCGTCATGGAAAGAAGAATCGGTGGTGGTGGTTTTATTCTCTGCAGCACCATTTTTGTATTCTGCCTGTATGGTGAAGTCGTTTTACGTTCCGGTTCCGGTTCCGACAACTCACAACTCGGGTCATTGGTCTCCCTTGGTCGGAATTCAGATTGTAGCAATTTTAACATCTGTGGTTTGGTTAGCTAGGTTCGCCGTCAAACTCTTGTGGCCGTCGTTATGTTCGTCGTTCATGGAAAGAAGAATGGGTGGTGGTGGTTTTATTCCGGTTCCGGTTCCGACAACTCACAACTCGGGTGATTTGTCTCCCTTGGTCGGAATTCAGATGGTAGCAATGTGTGTCATGTCACACTACTCTGGCACCATAGAATTGTGTATCTATGGATTCTCGTTTGTGGTTGGGTTATCAGCCGTTATGCAACTCTCTTGGCCGCCAATTGATGTCCGTGTCCAACAGGTTGTTTACGCCGATTTTGTACTGTGTTTGGTTGCGTATTTAGGTTACCAGCGACCTTTTTGGATCGCTTGTGTTTTCGTAGCGGCCTTGATCCTTGTCAATACTCTTCTTTTCCAAGGAATTCTTCGTCTTGATCATCATCATCTCAAACCCTCGGAGGAGGACAAGACTCATTATCTCAACGTTTAGGTTTAGGGATTTACTTGTGCTTCATTTATTAATAATGTTTCTTATCATCATCTAGCTACTTGGTGAATTAATGAAATATCCCTTTTGTAATCAGTTGGTTTTTTTTTTTCTTTTTTTTTTGACTTTCCTTTCGTAGTAACCTCAAATCCTTTCTTAAATCTCTGCTTGGTTGAATGTTTAACCTCTTCTATTGGCGACAACACTTACCAACCTCAAGACAGTCCGTTGACATTACAAGATCAGTCTGATGATGATGACCCTGCCACTACTATTACAGACATACAAAATGACCATCACATGATCACAAGGGGGAAAGACGGGATCCGAAAACCAAACCCCAAGTATGCTTTACTCACTCACAAAGTCTCGTATCCTGAACCCAAGACTGTTACTGCTGCTCTCAAGGATCCAGGGTGGAATGGTGCAATGTCTGAAGAAATGAGCAATTGCAAGGAAGCCAACACTTGGTCCTTGACAGAGCCTACACCAGATATGCACATTCTAGGAAGTAAGTGGGTTTTCAGGACAAAGTTGAATGCGGATGGCTCCTTGGACAAGCTTAAAGCTCGTCTCGTAGCTAAGGGATTCGATCAAGAAGAAGGAATCGATTATTTGGAGACTTACAGCCCTGTTGTCCGAACTCCAACCGTGCATCTTGTACTTCATACGACCACAATAAACAATTGGGAACTGAAGCAAATGGATGTCAAGAACGCATTTTTGCATGGTGATCTGCAAGAAACCGTTTACATGCGTCAACCTGCGGGCTTTGTTGATCCCGATAAACCGGATCATGTGTGTCACCTACATAAGTCGTTGTATGGCTTGAAACAGTCTCCAAGAGCCTGGTTCGACAAATTTAGCACCTTTCTCCTTGAGTTTGGTTTCACCTGCAGCAAGCTTGATCCTTCGCTTTTTGTTTACGATCATGGAGGTAACAGCATCCTGCTTCTTCTATATGTGGACGACATGGTTCTTACTGGCAACAACTCAAAGACACTCACTTACCTACTGGACGAACTTAACAAGCAGTTTCGCATGAAGGATCTGGGTCAGGCTCATTATTTCCTTGGTATTCAGATTCAAACTCTTCCTACCGGTCTGTTTATGTCACAACAGAAATATGCTGAAGACCTTCTTGTCACTGCTGCTATGGAACACTGTTCTCCAATGCCAACTCCTCTTCCGTTAGAATTGGACAGAGTCCAAAATCAACAACAAGAATGCTCTGATACCATGAAAGCAGAATGAGATAACTTGAGAAATGTGGAACTTTGTATTATTGAGCTCAAGGTTTTACAATGCCATTGGCAGCTTATTTATACACTTATCATAAACCCTAGTGTATCCTAACAGATGTCAGAATCCGATTGCACATTATGAATCTAAGGCTGCAAATTGATTAGATAGCTGCATCGTCGGTTTGCAACTTGCCTGCTTTAAGGTTGCTTTAGTCGTACTGTCGGAACACGCGGCTATAGCCTTGCCTTTGGCTTTGTCCCGATATGATGCAGACACAGCGTCCTCCTCTGTTCCAACGGGTTTGTCTTGAAGTGGAGCTGGTATTTTTTCCTGGTGTGACACAGATTGCTTTATGCTTGTTGTAGGTGATGACGTTGCCGTTGCAGTCGACCGTTGGATCTCAGTGGGCTTCTTCTCTTCTTTCTGCACTCGGCCCAATTGATGATTTTGCAAAACTGCACTGTTTTGTGTTGTTGCATACGAGGAACCAAGCAAATACTCTGCTTCTTGTAGTGGCTTTAATCTTGTGTTGCTATCAGCCCCCCTCAAACTTGGTGTGGGAGGAAGTCCTATGGCAAATCGGTCTGAGCCTAGTCAGAGCCAAGTCGGTCTGAGCCTATGGCAAATCATCAGGTTGGAACCTACACGGTCCCTACTCTGAACATCTCCAATTGTGTTATTGTCACTCTCACCGGTCAAAACTACGTTCTATGGAAGAATCAGTTTGAGACTTTCCTAGCCGGTCAAGGTCTGCTTGGGTTCGTCAATGGATCCATCTCTGTTCCTCAAGCTACTGTTACTGTCACTGGAACCAACGGCACTTCATCAGTAAGGCCAAATCCGGAATACAAGAGCGAGTATCAGAACTGGAGCCGAACTGATTCCATTGTCAAGTCTTGGCTGCTAGGCTCTTTTGCTGAAGATATACTCAGCATTGTTCTCAGCTGTACGACTTCCTATGAGGTATGGCATACTCTTGCAAATCACTTTAATAGAGTATCCTCCTCTAGGTTGTTTGAGCTTCAATGAAAGTTGCAGACTATAGAGAAGAAAGATAGGACTATGGCAGTGTATCTTAGAGAACTTAAGAGTATCTGTGATCAACTAGCTTCAGTTGGTAGCCCTGTTACTGAGAAGATGAAGATATTCGCTGCACTAAACGAGTTAGGACGTGAGTATGAACCAATCAAAACCACTATAGAGAATGCTGTCGACTCTGTTCCTGGTCCTACTCTCGAAGATGTGGTTCCAAAGCTTACAGGCTATGATGATAGACTTCAGGCCTATCTGGTTGAAAACTCAATGACTCCACACCTCGCCTTTACCGTGTCCCAACAGAGTTCTCCAGGGTACTATCAGCCTAACAACAACAACAGAGGCAGAGGAAATGGCAGGTTTGGTCGTGGTGGAAGAAACTCCTTCTCAACAAGAGGAAGAGGGTTTCACCAACAACTCACCAACACACCCAACTCACAGAGTATCACATGCCAGATCTGTGGAAAGAATGGACATCCAGCCTTACGCTGCTGGCACAGATTCAACAACAGCTATCAAGCCGAAGATATCCCAACAGCACTAACTGCAATGCGCATCACAGATGTCACTGATCAACACGGTCATGAGTGGTTACCAGACTCAGGATCTTCAGTACATGTCACACACTCTACTCAAGGTCTGCAGCAATCACAGCCGTATATCGGGTCAGACTCGGTTATGGTAGGTGACGGTACCTTTCTTCCCATCACTCACACAGGCTCCACTACTTTAGCTTCGACATCAGGTAACTTCCCGTTGAAGGATGTACTTGTATGTCCTAATATTGCTAGATCACTGATGTCTGTTTCAAAATTAATACATGACTATCTGTGTGCCTTTGAATTTGATGATGATGGTGTTCGTATCAATGCAAAGGCAACAAAGAAGCTACTAGTAGCGGGAACAACGCATACGGGTCTGTACTTGCTGGGGGAATCAAAGCCACAAGTTTTCTACTCTGCAACTCAGCATCTTGCTAGTGATGAAGTGTGGCATAGAAGACTTGGACATCCCCATATGCAATTTCTCCAGCAGTTAGCCAAAAACAAGTCCATCTCTTTCAATAAGGTCACCAAGTCAGTGTGTGAAGCGTGTCAGCTAGGGAAAAGCTCACGACTTCCTTTTTCTTCTTCTAGTTTTGTTGCATCTAGACTCCTTGAGAGGGTTCACTGTGACTTATGGGGTCCCTCTCCAATAAACTCTGTTCAAGGGTTCAGATTCTATGTAGTTTTTGTAGACAACTACTCAAGATACAGTTGGCTCTATCCACTTAGAATAAAATCAGATTTCTTTTCAATCTTCACAATGTTTCAGAAAATGGTTGAAAATCAGTTTGATTGTAAAATCAAGTCTTTCCAGTGTGATGGGGGTGGAGAGTTTATAAGCACTCAATTTCTGCAACACTTACAAAGTTGTGGTATCCAACAGTATCTTTCATGTCCTCACACACCTCAACAGAATGGCTTAGCTGAAAGAAATCATAGACACATCACAGAACTAGGCTTATCTATGTTGTTTCAAAGTAAGGTTCCCTCCAAATACTGGGTTGAAGTGTTCTTCACTGCTAATTTTTTGATTAATCTCCTTCCTGCTACACACCTCGAAGATGCTATGTCGCCATTTCAGAAAATGCATGGATATGCTCCCACCTATGCTTCTCTAAGGGTTTTTGGCTGTGCCTGTTTTCCCACATTGCGAGACTATGCTTCTAACAAACTTGATCCAAAGTCTCTGCAGTGTGTTTTTCTTGGCTACAATGACAAATACAAAGGCTATTGGTGCTTATATCCACCGACAGGAAGAGTTTACATCAGTAGACATGTGGTGTTCGATGAGGCAGTGTTCCCATTTACAACAATCTATAGTCATCTGCTTCCGCAATCCGATACTACTCTAACCTCAGCCTGGTATAAAGGTCTCAGTGTGTCACCAGAATTGCCTGCAAAAGAAGCTCCCTCAGCCGAAGTCTCTGAGTTGGTACCTCCTGTCCAACCTCCAGCTTCTCCATTGACTGATCACCATAGTACTTCATCGCCTATTTTTGAGATTGGTGAGTGTTCTGAGCGTACGACGGGCTCCGATCCTGCTTCTATTGGCGATAACACTTACCAACCTCAAGACAGTCCGTTGACATTACAAGATCAGTCTGATGATGATGACCCTGCCACTACTATTACAGACATACAAAATGACCATCACATGATCACAAGGGGGAAAGACGGGATCCGAAAACCAAACCCCAAGTATGCTTTACTCACTCACAAAGACTCGTATCCTGAACCCAAGACTGTTACTGCTGCTCTCAAGGATCCAGGGTGGAATGGTGCAATGTCTGAAGAAATGAGCAATTGCAAGGAAGCCAACACTTGGTCCTTGACAGAGCCTACACCAGATATGCACATTCTAGGAAGTAAGTGGGTTTTCAGGACAAAGTTGAATGCGGATGGCTCCTTGGACAAGCTTAAAGCTCGCCTTGTAGCTAAGGGATTCGATCAAGAAGAAGGAATCGATTATTTGGAGACTTACAGCCCTGTTGTCCGAACTCCAACCGTGCGTCTTGTACTTCATACGACCACAATAAACAATTGGGAACTGAAGCAAATGGATGTCAAGAACGCATTTTTGCATGGTGATCTGCAAGAAACCGTTTACATGCGTCAACCTGCGGGCTTTGTTGATCCCGATAAACCGGATCATGTGTGTCACCTACATAAGTCGTTGTATGGCTTGAAACAGTCTCCAAGAGCCTGGTTCGACAAATTTAGTACCTTTCTCCTTGAGTTTGGTTTCACCTGCAGCAAGCTTGATCCTTCGCTTTTTGTTTACGATCATGGAGGTAACAGCATCCTGCTTCTTCTATATGTGGACGACATGGTTCTTACTGGCAACAACTCAAAGACACTCACTTACCTACTGGACGAACTTAACAAGCAGTTTCGCATGAAGGATCTGGGTCAGGCTCATTATTTCCTTGGTATTCAGATTCAAACTCTTCCTACCGGTCTGTTTATGTCACAACAGAAATATGCTGAAGACCTTCTTGTCACTGCTGCTATGGAACACTGTTCTCCAATGCCAACTCCTCTTCCGTTAGAATTGGACAGAGTCCAAAATCAACAACAAGAATGCTCTGATACCATGAAAGCAGAATGAGATAACTTGAGAAATGTGGAACTTTGTATTATTGAGCTCAAGGTTTTACAATGCCATTGGCAGCTTATTTATACACTTATCATAAACCCTAGTGTATCCTAACAGATGTCAGAATCCGATTGCACATTGTGAATCTAAGGCTGCAAATTGATTAGACAGCTGCATCGTCGGTTTGCAACTTGCCTGCTTTAAGGTTGCTTTAGTCGTACTGTCGGAACACGCGGCTATAGCCTTGCCTTTGGCTTTGTCCCGATATGATGCAGACACAGCGTCCTCCTCTGTTCCAACGGGTTTGTCTTGAAGTGGAGCTGGTATTTTGTCCTGGTGTGACACAGACTGCTTTATGCTTGTTTTAGGTGATGACGTTGCCGTTGCAGTCGACCGTTGGATCTCAGTGGGCTTCTTCTCTTCTTTCTGCACTTGGCCCAATTGATGATTTTGCAAAACTGCACCGTTTCGTGTTGTTGCATACGAGGAACCAAGCAAATACTCTGCTTCTTGTAGTGGCTTTAATCTTGTGTTGCTATCAGCCCCCCTCAAACTTGGTGTGGGAGGAAGTCCTATGGCAAATCGGTCTGAGCCTAGTCAGAGCCAAGTCGGTCTGAGCCTATGGTAAATCGTCAGGTTGGAACCTACACGGTCCCTACTCTGAACATCTCCAATTGTGTTATTGTCACTCTCACCGATCAAAACTACGTTCTATGGAAGAATCAGTTTGAGACTTTCCTAGCCGGTCAAGGTCTGCTTGGGTTCGTCAATGGATCCATCTCTGTTCCTCAAGCTACTGTTACTGTCACTGGAACCAACGGTACTTCATCAGTAAGGCCAAATCCGGAATACCAGAGCGAGTATCAGAACTGGAGCCGAACTGATTCCGTTGTCAAGTCTTGGCTGCTAGGCTCTTTTGCTGAAGATATACTCAGCATTGTTCTCAGCTGTACGACGTCCTATGAGGTATGGCATACTCTTGCAAATCACTTTAATAGAGTCTCCTCCTCTAGGTTGTTTGAGCTTCAACGAAAGTTGCAGACTATAGAGAAGAAAGATAGGACTATGGCAGTGTATCTTAGAGAACTTAAGAGTATCTGTGATCAACTAGCTTCAGTTGGTAGCCCTGTAACTGAGAAGATGAAGATATTCGCTGCACTAAACGGGTTAGGACGTGAGTATGAACCAATCAAAACCACTATAGAGAATGCTGTCGACTCTGTTCCTGGTCCTACTCTCGAAGATGTGGTTCCAAAGCTTACAGGCTATGATGATAGACTTCAGGCCTATCTGGTTGAAAACTCAGTGACTCCACACCTCGCCTTTACCGTGTCCCAACAAAGTTCTCCAGGGTACTATCAGCCTAACAACAACAACAAAGGCAGAGGAAATGGCAGGTTTGGTCGTGGTGGAAGAAACTCCTTCTCAACAAGAGGAAGAGGGTTTCACCAACAACTCACCAACACACCCAACTCACAGAGTATCACATGCCAGATCTGTGGAAAGAATGGACATCCAGCCTTACGCTGCTGGCACAGATTCAACAACAGCTATCAAGCCGAAGATATCCCAACAGCACTAACTGCAATGCGCATCACAGATGTCACTGATCAACACGGTCATGAGTGGTTACCAGACTCAGGATCTTCAGTACATGTCACACACTCTACTCAAGGTCTGCAGCAATCACAGCCGTATATCGGGTCAGACTCGGTTATGGTAGGTGACGGTACCTTTCTTCCCATCACTCACACAGGCTCCACTACTTTAGCTTCGACATCAGGTAACTTCCCGTTGAAGGATGTACTTGTATGTCCTAATATTGCTAGATCACTGATGTCTGTTTCAAAATTAATACATGACTATCCGTGTGCCTTTGAATTTGATGATGATGGTGTTCGTATCAATGCAAAGGCAACAAAGAAGCTACTAGTAGCGGGAACAACGCATACGGGTCTGTACTTGCTGGGGGAATCAAAGCCACAAGTTTTCTACTCTGCAACTCAGCATCTTGCTAGTGATGAAGTGTGGCATAGAAGACTTGGACATCCCCATATGCAATTTCTCCAGCAGTTAGCCAAAAACAAGTCCATCTCTTTCAATAAGGTCACCAAGTCAGTGTGTGAAGCGTGTCAGCTAGGGAAAAGCTCACGAATTCCTTTTTCTTCTTCTAGTTTTGTTGCATCTAGACTCCTTGAGAGGGTTCACTGTGACTTATGGGGTCCCTCTCCAATAAACTCTGTTCAAGGGTTCAGATTCTATGTAGTTTTTGTAGACAACTACTCAAGATACAGTTGGCTCTATCCACTGAGAATAAAATCAGATTTCTTTTCAATCTTCACAATGTTTCAGAAAATGGTTGAAAATCAGTTTGATTGTAAAATCAAGTCTTTCCAGTGTGATGGGGGTGGAGAGTTTATAAGCACTCAATTTCTGCAACACTTACAAAGTTGTGGTATCCAACAGTATCTTTCATGTCCTCACACTCCTCAACAGAATGGCTTAGCTGAAAGAAAACATAGACACATCACAGAACTAGGCTTATCTATGTTGTTTCAAAGTAAGGTTCCCTCCAAATACTGGGTTGAAGTGTTCTTCACTGCTAATTTTTTGATTAATCTCCTTCCTGCTACACACCTCGAAGATGCTATGTCGCCATTTCAGAAAATGCATGGATATGCTCCCACCTATGCTTCTCTAAGGGTTTTTGGCTGTGTCTGTTTTCCCACATTGCGAGACTATGCTTCTAACAAACTTGATCCAAAGTCTCTGCAGTGTGTTTTTCTTGGCTACAATGACAAATACAAAGGCTATTGGTGCTTATATCCACCGACAGGAAGAGTTTACATCAGTAGACATGTGGTGTTCGATGAGGCAGTGTTCCCATTTACAACAATCTATAGTCATTTGCTTCCGCAATCCGATACTACTCTAACCTCAGCCTGGTATAAAGGTCTCAGTGTGTCACCAGAATTGCCTGCAAAAGAAGCTCCCTCAGCCGAAGTCTCTGAGTTGGTACCTCCTGTCCAACCTCCATCTTCTCCATTGACTGATCACCATAGTACTTCATCGCCTATTTTTGAGATTGGTGAGTGTTCTGAGCGTACGACGGGCTCCGATCCTGCTTCTATTGGCGACAACACTTACCAACCTCAAGACAGTCCGTTGACATTACAAGATCAGTCTGATGATGATGACCCTGCCACTACTATTACAGACATACAAAATGACCATCACATGATCACAAGGGGGAAAGACGGGATCCAAAAACCAAACCCCAAGTATGCTTTACTCACTCACAAAGACTCGTATCCTGAACCCAAGACTGTTACTGCTGCTCTCAAGGATCCAGGGTGGAATGGTGCAATGTCTGAAGAAATGAGCAATTGCAAGGAAGCCAACACTTGGTCCTTGACAGAGCCTACACCAGATATGCACATTCTAGGAAGTAAGTGGGTTTTCAGGACAAAGTTGAATGTGGATGGCTCCTTGGACAAGCTTAAAGCTCGTCTTGTAGCTAAGGGATTCGATCAAGAAGAAGGAATCGATTATTTGGAGACTTACAGCCCTGTTGTCCGAACTCCAACCGTGCGTCTTGTACTTCATACGGCCACAATAAACAATTGGAACTGAAGCAAATGGATGTCAAGAACGCATTTTTGCATGGTGATCTGCAAGAAACCGTTTACATGCGTCAACCTGCGGGCTTTGTTGATCCTGATAAACCGGATCATGTGTGTCACCTACATAAGTCGTTGTATGGCTTGAAACAGTCTCCACGAGCCTGGTTCGACAAATTTAGCACCTTTCTCCTTGAGTTTGGTTTCACCTGCAGCAAGCTTGATCCTTCGCTTTTTGTTTATGATCATGGAGGTAACAACATCCTGCTTCTTCTATATGTGGACGACATGGTTCTTACTGGCAACAACTCAAAGACACTCACTTACCTACTGGACGAACTTAACAAGCAGTTTCGCATGAAGGATCTGGGTCAGGCTCATTATTTCCTTGGTATTCAGATTCAAACTCTTCCTACCGGTCTGTTTATGTCACAACAGAAATATGCTGAAGACCTTCTTGTCACTGCTGCTATGGAACACTGTTCTCCAATGCCAACTCCTCTTCCGTTAGAATTGGACAGAGTCCAAAATCAACAACAAGAATGCTCTGATACCATGAAAGCAGAATGAGATAACTTGAGAAATGTGGAACTTTGTATTATTGAGCTCAAGGTTTTACAATGCCATTGGCAGCTTATTTATACACTTATCATAAACCCTAGTGTATCCTAACAGATGTCAGAATCCGATTGCACATTGTGAATCTAAGGCTGCAAATTGATTAGACAGCTGCATCGTCGGTTTGCAACTTGCCTGCTTTAAGGTTGCTTTAGTCGTACTGTCGGAACACGCGGCTATAGCCTTGCCTTTGGCTTTGTCCCGATATGATGCAGACACAGCGTCCTCCTCTGTTCCAACGGGTTTGTCTTGAAGTGGAGCTGGTATTTTGTCCTGGTGTGACACAGACTGCTTTATGCTTGTTGTAGGTGATGACGTTGCCGTTGCAGTCGACCGTTGGATCTCAGTGGGCTTCTTCTCTTCTTTCTGCACTCGGCCCAATTGATGATTTTGCAAAACTGCACTGTTTTGTGTTGTTGCATACGAGGAACCAAGCAAATACTCTGCTTCTTGTAGTGGCTTTAATCTTGTGTTGCTATCATTCTTCACTATTTCCGAGCTGCTGTTATTGTCTTTGTGTTTGCTGTTTAGAGTTCTTTATTTGAACTGATTCTGTCTGAAACATCAATACATTGACTGGTTTAGGCACGACCCTGTCATTTTGTGTATGTGTTTTTTCAATTCTTTGTTAGATATTGCTCCGTTTCCTTTCTTTGCTGGATTCCTGTTACCACTTGGAGCTAGAAGCCTGACCACAAGCTTCTTTCTCGATTCCTGTTACCATTTTGTGTTTGTTGGTTAGAGTCTCTGGTACTTACTTTTCTTGATGTCTTGTTCATACAATTTATTGCTCATAACCAGTGGATAACTTTTATAACTGCTCTGATCATTGTTGTTGGTACTAACTATAACATGATCGAGCGATTGGTTATGTGTCTAATTAATGGTGGTATAACATAATTGAGTTGATTTCAACAACCAGTTATATTCTTATTTCATCGCTTTTATGCAGGTTTTACAAAGTAACCCATGTGTTCTGCTTCTCAAGTGTTGCATGGATGAGCTCCTGATGTTAGACAAAGTGCTTTTGCCCTAATGGGTGATCTCGCAAGAGTAAGCTGCATATTCTTGTATACTTAAAAAAGTTTTTCCTTTGACTATAAAGAACAACAAGAGAAGAGACAACTTGTAGTTATGTGAGATTATAGGTTATGTTTCAACTCCCTTTTTTTTTTTTTTTGGCTAGATATATTAGTGAAATGCTTTTCGGCTACTGCCGACAGGCATTCCCGGTCTATCTTCAGTCCCGCCTGCTTGAGTTCTTCGAAATTGCAGACCAGCAACTGGTTGGTATCAAGTTTTATTGTTACTACACCTATTCGCTTCTTCTGTGGCAATGATCATATCTATGCATTATACAGAGTGCAAACCTCATTAGAAAAAGAAAAAAAAACACATTTTATGTCGCAAATAATGCTTGGTTGGCAGCCGGTCATGGTTATACCAAATACTATTTCTTCTATTGAGGCTTGAATTTTCGATAGGAACTCAGTGTTTCAGGTTCGTCAGGAAGTCTCACCAATTGTGGCCAACGTTCTCTCTTCCTTAGGCCTGATTCTTCAACATGGAGAGGTGACTCTGGCAGCCTATAAATTGTTCTCTTGGCCACATATACGTCTGTCAACTGCGGTATTTGATGAGTATGCCAAAAATAATTATTTTCTTAATAAGCAGGGTGTCATCAATAAGGCACTAGTTGAGAACAGTGCAATTACCGTTGGGAAACATTCGTCCAGACCTCACCGCACCTCACATGGAGCACGTTGAAGCCATGTGGTGCGTGGCATTGTCAATGTCAGTGAACCTTTGTGTTAAATTTGGAGTCTTTACACTGCCAACCTCTGCTCCATAAGAAAAATTGCTTATCATACTTTCTTTCTTTTCAGGGTGCGTGATGACATTGAGAAAGAAGATGCATTTAGAGGATGATTAGAGGCAGTGGTATTCCTATCTACTCTTTGGTCTCTGCTTGGAACATTGAAATCAAGTTAGTTATTTTCTTTTAAGGATCCATTAGAGATGATCTGTTTTTTGCTACTTCAGGTCCCAGCAAAGGTCGCTCAAGGTCTTCTATTTGTGTGTGTGGCCTGTGTGGGACAGAGCCAACTCAACTCAACTCAAGTGGAAACACATAAATCCTTGAAATGAATCAAAGCTCAAAGCTCGGTGTTTTCATCCAAATTCGATCAAGAACCGTAATAAGAAGAAGAAGAAGCAGGTCAACGCTGAAGATGATAAGTCAAACGAAAGACTCGGCTCCATTCGGAGGGTTCGAAAGCTCACACAGGTTTTACCAATAGTTTTTTCTAATGATTTCTAATTTTGTTTGGTGGTTTCGTGTTCGTTGCGGATATCTCAAACCTTAACAATGGTGCGTCGTGAGCTCGGTTCGATGTACGTGACGATGAGTTCTGTTGAGGTTCCAGTATTCACTGGGGCTATGGACGGAGATGAAATATCTTCAAGATAATTTCTTGGAACTTCAGAAATTTTGGCTTTTGCACAGAGTTTTACTGAAGGAGAAGCTGAATCGTTTTTTCCATTGGAGACAATCGACGTTGCCCCTTGCAAGCTGGGATGGGCTTAAGAGGAATCTGTTGTTGAAGTTTGCACGCATTGACGATCCGGAGAGGATCAAAGTGAGCGTAAAGAATGACATGGATTTGCAGAACTTCTTAGAGGACCGTACAAAAAAAAAAAAAAAAAAAAAAATCTCCAGAGATTGATAGAATCAAAACCGCAGGAAACGATTCCAGAAGAAGATCCGAAAAGGAAGGAGGAAGACATTGTCCAACAAGAATTGATCGGATTACAAGAAGCGTTTCAAAACCAGGTATCACTCTTGGCCATGGAACCTAGCCTTCGCTTCAGTAAGGAGTCATTGGTTGTGTTGTTTCTGAGGACTGGCCGTGTGAAATTGTAAAGAACAATCAGGTGTTTTCACTATCTGATCATTAAAATCTCACTAAGCAGCAAGAGGCACACCAGGTGTTCGATAAAATGTCAGTCAACATTAAAAAAAAATCAAAGGCTCCTAAGGTCTGGCTGTTTAAGTACAAAAGGAAACGTCGAGTGATTGTTAGACTCTACTGCAGACAAGCTTGCAAATTTTGAGCTTTTGGGGCAGCAATCACCCATTATGACTAGAAAAGGTGTTGCTCAAATCTGTAGAGCCAGATTTAGAAAAATACATGTGTCTTCTTGAGAGCAAGTGAATGTCAGGAGCTCGTTGCCAAGCATCTGAAAGATAATACAGTGGCTGGAAAACATAAAGCCGACAGTTCCCAAAAAATTGGTGGTTTAAATTCAAAGCTGTTTCAAGCTGGAATTGACGAGGATGTCAACAACTCTCAACATATTAGTGGAGCAGTTTGGCTGGCGACATGTGGGAGCTTGTTGTTTTCTGCAATGCTGAGTAGGATAACTGGGTTTCGGATATATGAAGCATCATTTGGGTGTGTGCATTATGCAGGCCACCACTAGTCACAATCATTACTTTGCTGTGCTCTGAACAGAGATGTTTTATTACCTATCCCATCAAGAAGCATCTGACTGTGCTTTTGATGGCCACTCTGATCAAAAATACATGATTTTTCCTCATCACATTTGTGTAAGACACAATTATTTTTCTTTCCTTGGGCCACCGTTTGAGTTTCTGGGTGTTGCTATCAGAAACAAACTCTGTCTTTGACCGACAATCATTTTGGCAAACTAATCACATGTTGCCAGGGAAGCTACTATCTTAACAGAAATTCTTGTGTCAAGTGGAATCAAGGGAAGAGACTGGTCTTGCACAAGACGCAACAAAACTGGGTAGACGTCTCTTTACCTATGTCTGATGCAAACTTCACGCTTGTGCTACTGATGTTCCAAGAAATTGTTACACCGCAGCCAACATATCGTTTCAGTTGGAGGGGTGTCTTCATACGTGAGGAGACACCAAAGGACATAATAAGTACAACAACGAAGCTAAAGCTTTGCAACTCTTGGCACTTCATATATAAAGACGAGGACATGATAATGCAGGGACGACACAAGCAGGTTTTGTACCTTGCATCTTTAAATGAACATAATGGTGCTTGGCTGCGACAGGAAAAGACAGAGAAAGTTGTTGACGTTTTGGCCATCTCAGTACAAATATGTTTCTGTCTTTGTGGCTGGCTGCTGGTTTGAGAATATGACAGCAAAGCTGTTGACAGATTGCATAAGCTTCTGCCTCTACATGAAGCTGATAGGATACTTGGAGCAAAACTTGCACATGGAATGTTGCTTCCAATGCAGCATGTCCATCAAAAACACAAGCTGCTGAAGTGTTTTACAACATGGATGCTTAAATACAAATGTATTTATCTTGCAGTAGCAGCGGTTATTCAGAGAATACACGGCATGGACATATACTAGAGAAAGCAAGCTCTATGCTTATTGTCGCAGCTTAATTTGCCTGGACGTGTCACTGATGTGGGTCAAAAGCCTCCTTGGAGATGATGACTCTATACAAAGGATGCGGAATCTTATTAAAACGTTTGGCTTCCATTGATCCAGCATCATCATCTCCATCGGAAAACAGAAGCTCCAGCACTTCGTGAAGCGGTCATACATATTAAGGAGACTAGGATACTCTGATTTTTTTTTTTTTTTTTTCTTTTCTTTTCTTCTTTTCCCCAATTCTATCTGTAATTTCCTGTATATACGCAACAAAGAAAAATTCGTGCAAGGTTCCAAGCTTCATATTTGCTTCTTGTTATTTTCTCTTCACATGTGTTCAAATTGAGTTGAAAAATCATGGTAAAGTAAAAAGTGAAAACACACAAATCCTTGAAATGGACTGTAACTTCAAACTCAAAGCACAAATTCGATCAAGAATCTGTACTGCATGCATTGATCCCAAATCGATGGCTTTGATGATATTCGTTAGGTGGTTCATTACCAAGATTGCAGCCAAAAGGTTTCTCCTCTGCTTTTGGTAACAGAGAGAAGTGTGTCTTATGCAATAAGTAAATTAAGTCTTATGCAATAAGTCTCATGTTAAAAATTTGATTTTTATATCATGTATGCAATAACATTGTGCATAATCAGGTTTCATTCTTTAACAAAAAAAAAAAAAAAAAAAAAAATCAGGTTTCATTCCTGGTTCTTCTTCTACTGCAATGACATGCATAATGTTTCTAATCTAATTTTCACCAAAAGTACGCAGAAGAAGAACATGGTAACAATTCCCCTTTTTCCAATAAAAGAAGAGCTTAAATCTCTTGTTGATACAAAGAATGGTTCTATGCCCGACTATTTAAGAAAATGCCAAGTACATGCAAAAAATGGTAATGTTATAGACTGTCTATATCCCTTCACATCAGAGGTTTCTACTCCTCTTCTTCCTTTCTCCTCCACTGCCCTGTTCCTCCTCTTCGTCTTCTCTTCTTCTCTTATTGCTCCTTTGAACTGTGTCCCTGCAGCCGTCCTCTTCTTCTTCTCTTCTCCTCAAAGGAACTGCAACCTCAGGTGGTTAGTAAACAACAATAGCAAGGTTATAATCTTGTCCCTCCAAGCCCAAATCCTCATCTTCTTCCCTTATCCTCTGCATCGCTGCAACCTCAGGTGGTTGGAAAACAGCAATTTCCAGGTTATGATCCTCCAAGCCCAAATCATCATCTTCTTCCGTTGCTGCAACCTGATTATGGTCTTGTCCTCCAACATCTTGTCCCTCCACATCCTCAAAATCTAAATCTTGTATCTCAACTGCTCTTCTCTGTGCTGCCCACAGCTTGTAAGTGGAAAACGATGCTAAAAGAAAACCTTCCCCGAACATAAGAAGTATTTTGACAAAATCTATCTTTGTCAAGTGAATACACTCTGTCGCAGCAACCATCAAGAGCCCTATAACAATCAGTGTGAATGCCAAACCAGTGTGATGTGACGTAGAAGTGGATCGCAGCTAATAAAACTGCAGCAACCGTTAGTGGCTCCGGGTGATGCTCCGCAATTTCGTCCGTTACCCAAGCCAAGAAGGTACCAATGAGAGAGAGCACGAAGAATTTTATCCAGCCAATACCGAGAAGGTTTCTGACCATGGTGGGTGGCTTGGACACTGGTTCAAGTTTACATTTGCGTTTGTTGTGTCCAACTAGTTTGTTGGCAGTTGCTACATGTCTGCAAACACAAACACATGAATCACAATTTATTTCCAAGCAATCAAAGCAAGTGTAGAACTTCTCAAAAACTCAATCTTTTGCACCTAAAATAACTGTTGAACCAGGATTAGTCTTTCTCAGCTCCTCAACATAATCATACATTCTTGTAAACTGCTCAGCATACTACTCATCAGTGATGATGTGTTTCATAATCTGTCTTGCACTCTGACATTTAGTATTTGAAACCCGAAGACCATTTAGATACGACCTCTGCATTATTTGGTCAGCAGACAGTTTTGGATTAGTCCTAAACTCATTCAAAAAATCAGCAGCTATTTTTGGGGCCTTATAAAGATCCACAACACCTAGAGGATAACAACTTGGGTTCCTTTATAAGATCTAACAACCATTTTATCTGAACGACTACTTATTGATGCATATATTCTCCACTTGCAACTATATATCCTGAGCACACACTCCTACTTTCTTCCTTTCTGATCTCTTAAAATGTATATTCACCACCTTCTCTTTCACAGCATACTTCTCAATTTTTCCCTTACACTTCTCTTTCGAAACAAATTCTTTCCTTCATAAAACTCTATACTAGCACCATCATCATCCGAGTCATCACTCACAACATAATCATTACAGTAAAAATCAGACAGTTCTCATACTCAGGTTCCTCTTCTTCTTCCCTTTCTCCAATAAGAACATCATCTAGATAAGGATCATCTGACCTAACAACATACAAATTAATGCTTTCCGACTCATGTGTATACGTAATCATTTCAAGAACATCACTATCACCACACAAATCCTTACGGTTTTGTCCTACTACTCCAGATGGGAAGTAAGAAAAACTTACTCATAATTTTCTGCATAACCAGCACTTGAAACCATATTTGTCAACATTGCTAAACTTGGGGCTTCAAAATCAAGCCTTAAACATCTTGTCTCACCACCATTGTATGAACCATCTGCTGCCCAATATCCTCCCACATGCAATCGGAAGAAAAGCGTCCCGTACAATTAAGATTGGTGTGACTAATCCAAAAACTCAACACATCTATTATCCTTCAAATCAAAAAAGATGGAGTAGAAATCAATAAAACACAATTACCTTAGCATCTTGTAAGTTCCAGCCGCATCCACTCTACACTATTTTGCAAATCGGTGTCGTTAGTTACTATGAAAATCATTCTCATGATTTACACACGAAAAAAGAAAATTGTTCTCATGAATAACAGAGGCTACACGAGAATGAGCATCAAGAGCTGTAGCAAGAATAAACAACAGAATTTTAAAAACAGAGGCTACAACCTCAAATTTAATACCTTAGATGAGATTTGCGTTTTCGTCGATCATTTTCCAGAAGAAACCTCCTAATTGACTTCAACATTACAAAAATTCTGAGAATTTCACTTTCATAAATTAGGGTTCATCAATTTTGGGGATTTCTATTATTTGGGTATAAAAACATCTTGTTATTTCAGTTGCAAATCGTGTTGTTTAAGTGTATAAATCTCATTTTTTATTTCTGAAAAAAAAACGTTGTCTCGCAGGTTTACTGTATCTGTTTAATCTTCACGGCTCTGTAGACGGAGGAGGGTAAAAATTAACGGATTTTTAGTTGAGGGATTTTTCCATTAAATATATAATTGAGGGTTCTTTTTATGATTTTTCTTTACTCTAGGGGTTTTATTACTAAAATCCCTTAAACAAACAAAACAAAATAGATATATCTACTGTGACACTCGTGGTTATTATTAATATTAACTTTTTTTTTATTATTCTTTTTCCATGTTAATATATATATATATATATATTACTATAAATATAAATTTTATTTTTTTTCTCAAAGAAATTACTATAAATATAAATATTGACATAAAAATTGATCTTTAATTAATTAGATTCAAAATCTATACTACTAAAGAGTTACCTTAGATCTATACAGTAGCCGTTATAATTAATATAAAATAAGATTGTTAAAAAAACAATAATTAACAAATTTAACAAGGTACATACTATACAAAATAAGATATATAAAAAAAGTTTGAATATATCCACCAAATTAACAATGTAATATAATCATTTAAACCAAATCAACATACATAACCATATTTTCACGACATAATAAAAATAACAATATAGAACTTATAATATTTATTTTTAAATAATAACAAAATATCAACCTTTACTCTAGCATATATCCTATTCTAGTTGTATGTTTAGTACTAAACATCACCATTGCAATTTGCAAAAACATATTTGCACCGTCTCTACTTGACGACATATCTAGACGACGTAAAGAAGAGTAATGAGGCATTTTCATCATGTTTATCATATTGTCACTATCAGCACACAAGGTAGCACAAAACATCTATGTTTTATGTTGGTTCAGGAATTGGCACCGACAACATTGTTTAATTTCAAAACATCGATGATTTACAATTGTTTAATTTCAAAACCTAGCTCTCTAATCTAACAGCTACATTCTCTTCTATTTAATAGAAGATAGTTAAACAAACAAAACAAAATAGATATATCTACAGTGACACTTGTGGTTATTATTAATAGTAACTTTTTTTTTTATTTTTTTTCCATGTCAATATATATATATATATATATATATATTACTATAAATGTAAATATTGACATAAAAATTGATCTTAATTAATTAGATTCAAAATCTATACTACTAAAGAGTTACCTTACATCTATACAGTAGCCATTATAATTAATATAAAAATAGGATTGTTAAAAAAACAATAACTATTAAAAGAGTTTAGAAATAAAGCGAAAATCCCACTAATAAAAACACCAAAAAACAAATAAAAATAAAAATATCATCTCCTCATTGATAAAACGTAAGTACATTCGCTAATATGAATTTTTTTTTGTATGATTTACATAAAAAATTCTTACCATTTTAATAAATACCAAAACTTAAAGTTATTATTTGTAATATTATAAATATATTATATATACATCATTTCTTTACAAACATATGCACATCTTAACAAATCTCTAAACAAATTATTTCTTTATACCTAATTATCTAAACAAAATTCTTAAGCTTTCCACAATATTAACAAATTCAACAAGGTAAATACTATACAAAATAAGATAAAAAAAAGTTTGGATATATCCACCAAATTAACAAGGTAATATAATCAGTTATACCAAATCGACATACATAAACATATTTTTCGACATAATAAAAATAACAATATAGAACTTATAATATTTATTTATTTAAAAAAAAAATATCAACCTTTATTCTAGCACGGATCATATTCTAGTTGTATCTTAAGTACTAAAAATCACCATTGCAATTTGCAAAAACATATTTGCACCGTCTCTACTTGACGACATATCTAGACGACGTAAAGAAAAGTAATGAGGCATTTTCATCATGTTTATAAAATTGTCATTATCAGCGGACAATGTAGCACAAGACATCTATGTGTTTATGTTGGTTCAGGAATTGACATCAATGACATACTGACCTATACCAAAATAAACCGAGTGATCTTAAACTCCGATTAAACCAGAAAATCTCGGGTAATACTTGTTGAATGGGCTTGTGGGCGAAAGAGCCTTGTAAAGCTTTTAAAATATATATAAAAACCTTGTAAACCTTTATAAAAATCTTTTTAAAAGGTTTTTTTTAAGATATAAATTTCAAAAATTTTGGCGGGAAAATTTTTCGATTTTGGCGGGAAATTTTTTTTATTCTGACCGAAAAATATTTTTTTGCTGGAAAATTTTTCATTTTTTGGCGGGAAATTTTTTATATATTTTTTAGCGGGAAATTTTTTGACTTTGATGACTGTACATTCTTGCTGTCACTCATAGAAAAGGTAATTTGGTCATTTTGTACATAAAAAGGAATAGTTTTAAAAAGGTCAACATGGAAGGGTATTTTTAAAAAGGGATATTTTTGAAAATGCCCTAAAGTAATTATGAAAGATGTCATTATAATTAAAAGCCACGTTGGAGATAGTGTAAAAAGCAATGTGATTTTGGGGAGAAAAAGAACGGTGTTGATTGGTGCGTTTGCGGGAGGTAGCGGTTGATAGTGAATTATAAACCGCTCCCAACTGCTCCCAACTGCTCCCAACCATGGAATTCCAAAAGCTGCTTCTCGCAAGCGTTTGCGGTTGCAGGCGGTTGCGGTTGGGATTTTTTTTAAAAACCAAAAAACAAATCAAAAATCCTAAAAAAAAAATTTCTTATATCTTCAACCTAACCATTGTAACCTTTAAGGATGAGAGAAAGAGAAGTACAAATACCATTGAGGAGATTAGAAAATACATAATTACAAGAAAATAGGGGGGTGTATTCAAAACAGGATTTTGGAGGATTTATAAATTTTTGGATTTTAGGAGATTTTGAGTGAGATTTTAAGGTAGTTTGGTGAATTTGTTATTATTTTCCATTTTTGAAAAAAAAAATTGTGATTTGATGGGATTTGGTGAGATTTTAAGTGGGTTTTAAGAAGATAGTCAAGTTCATAAACGAGAATTCATAACAAAAGGACTTTCCAAAAGTAAAGCTTTTACACTTGCCAAACGGATGACTACGATCGCATAACTCAAAGATTTTTTGATATAACATAACAAATTGAAAGGTACAAAACAGAATTATAGATAAATTAAAGCACTCTATTGTATCATGCTCCCATATTCATAGCATCGGTCCACATATCTGCAGCTATTGTTGCTCTCCAGTTATTAGCATGAACTCTTTATTGTTCTTGAGTACCATGAATCTCTTCATTTCCATTATTTTCACCATCATCTCTTTCGTCAACACCACTTTCTTCAACATCGTTTTCTTTGGGAAGAAACACATCCGAACAACATTCTTTACGAAGATAGTTATGTAAAACAACACATGCAAGAACTAACTCCGCTTGTGTTTTATACGGAAAGGATGGTGCATATTTGAAAATAAGAAATCTTGATTTGAAGATGCCGAAAATCCTCTCTACTACATTTCGCAAACTCGAATGATGATGGTTGAACAACTCATTTTGATTTACGGGATCTTTTCCTTGCCCTCTACAGTCTTAGAGATGATATCGAGTACTTCGAAACGGAGCTAAAAAATTACGACGATTAGCGAAATGTGATTTTTACCTTATAAGAACTTTGTAAACATTTGAAAGATTTTTCTAAGGTTTTATAAAATTTTATAAGATTTTAGTAAGGTTTTTATAAAGTTTTTTATAAGGGTTTTATAAGATTTTTATACGGCAGTTACAAAGTTTTATAAGGTTTTTATAAGGTTTCTACTTATAAACACTTTATAAATGTCTTATAAATAATTAAAAATCGTTTAAAACCTTATAAAAAAACTTTATAAAAAACCTTATAAAAGTCTTGTAAATTATTTTTTCGAATTTTTTTGTCATAAACTTTTTGTCAAAAATCTTTTTGGTGGGAATTTTTTTTGGTGGAAATTTTTGTTTTTTAATAAAATATTTTTCAAATAAGTGTAAAATGGTCATTAAAAATTTTTTTTTATGGAGGCCAAAAATAAAAATGGCAAAAAATGGTATTTTTGATAAAGAGTATATTAAAAAGAGTATTTCTAACAAATTCAGTTATGTATGAATTAGTAAAAATAACCGAACCCAAGAAAATTTTATGTACATGTGATTTTGATGGATATATGTATATGTAATGACGTACGTATAAGTGAAGTTATGGATCTTCATTGGGGCAAACAGATTTGCATCTAAAGAACGGTTTCTTTGTTGTGTAATGGAAACTAGACTCACGTGATTTTATTTTTATTTGTGATTTGTAACGAAATTAGGGCTTTTGGTCAGTATAGAAAAATCACTAATTTTATGTCTCTTTCTTCATTTTCTGTGTATATAGTGTAAAGTGTGGAATCACAAATAAATGCTTCTAATCGTGCTGTTAATGCTTCTAATTTAAATCATGCAAGCTCAGGTACTGAATGTGGTGCTGTTAATGCTTCTAATGGCTACTCAAGTAGCCAACTAGCCATGTCTATGGATCTATGGTACGTACCAAACAATAAGTCATTTAATTCAAATACTATATATATCCTATATATATATATAAATTTAATGGAACTGAACTTTTTGGGTGAAGGAACAAGACTATTCTATGAATTACAACAACGTAGGTGGAGGATGATGGGCGGCAAACATGGATCACAATCATCATTACTCATCAGCACCTTACAACTTCTTCGATAGAGCGAAGCGTCGGTTTGGTCTAGAAGGCCATCAAGAAGAAGAAGAATATGGTGGCGATGCTTATCTGGAACATCGACGTACGCTTCCTCTCTTCCCTATGCATGGTGAAGATCACAGAGATGGTGCCAGCTGGAAGTATGGCCAACTGGACGGTCGTGATTGTCATGGTAGAGGCCCTTGCGCTTCGTCTGAACTAGCTCGTACCCCCGGCTTCGCACCCGATTAAAGCTCTTAACTACCCTCTCTCTTTCGTTCTACTATGTTTCGCAACTATGGTTCGCTTGCAGTTATGGTATTAATTAGTACTTAGTAGTATATCTCTGGTATCGTCTTCTAGGTAATTGACTTCGTTTTATCTCTTATCTTTTTTTATATATAATGAATATGTTAAAATTTTAACACTATGAAGAAATTAAATGAATTTTCACAGATCCGGATGCATGCAAAAAAATGACAGAGATGTAGTTAGTAGTAATATATTTGATTACCATCTGTTATCGAATCATCATTACACTATATTATTTTAACCAGTGATCTCGAACCGAAATCAGAAATATTTGTTTTTATAACAGAATTTCTGAACAGTAGTTGTTGAATGTTTCTGGTAGTTCAAAACTAATTAAAACAAGAATTGATGGATAATAATGGATTCTGCGGTGAATGTAAAAACCAGGCACTAGTTTTGATCTTGTACACTGTCAACTTGTCAAGGTTAACCTCGAAGGAACACTTGATTGGTGACATTCAACTATGGGAAGATTAGATCGTAGGGATTTTTTGGTTCATGTTTCTTGTACCGGCAACAAAGTAGCTGATGGTTTATGTGAGAACTAGATCTGAGTTCTCCTTCCGAGGTGTTTTTCCGAACGGAGGAGACTATCACCGTCGAAGGTTCCGAGCTGAATTTAGAGACTGAGTGTTGTAAATTAGAAACGTGTGTTATTGCTTTTTCAGAGTTTTTTTGATCCCCATTACAGTCTTCCCCCTCTCTACTTATACTGCCATATTACAATTAAATGCTAAATCAATTCACTCCGTTAATCTTGTTTTCTCATTTAAGCTAATTAATACAGGGAATCTTTTGACCGTTCCCCGATCTCCGAAGTGACGCGGGAGACCAGCTGGCTTCGCTTCTCTTCGCCTACTGGGCTTAGCGGACTTCCCTTGCATTGGGTTTGTGCCCATTTCGTCAGTCTGCCTTTGGACCTCGGCCCATAGCCCGGAGTGCTAATCGTGGTACCAACAATTTAGCCATTAATTATGCTCATCAGAAAACCATTACAACTTAAATCATTTTTTGTTTTCTTTCTCTTTTGGTAATTAACTCAACTTCAGTTTTTGTAATAGATAAGTTTGAACTTGTTCAAAGACTATGTAAATACTTTTTGAAAAAATAAATTTAAATCGTGGAAAAAATAACAGTGTCAAGTGTCAACCAAAATTGAGATTATAGTGGAAAAAAAACTACAACCCTAGTTAACGATACACAACTATTCTTCTAGTAGTGATGTCTTGTACCTTTGGTTTTCCAAAAATGTTGTTTATCGATATATATCGTCTGTTTTATTTGTTCTTTCCTTTAAAACATCAAAGTTAATGATTGTCATCAATGACCACTGACTGGTCACTAAAATTGATGGTCATATTTTATCGAGCTTGTGTAATCTTTGGATACAGTTTAATTAATATTCCACTATACCTGATTAGTTCTTCGTTATAGTGGAGTATACAACTATGGATTACGTTAAGGTGGCTCACGCGTTGTGAGTGCGCGTAAAGTTCATTCTATATTTCCTTAAACAGAGAAAATTACAAAGAGCTACATTATCTCGAGCCGCGTGAACTAAGATGACGCGAGTAACAGAGTAAGAGAAATGATTTTTTTGGGTTAGTTGCTCTACCTCTATTTTATGTCGTAGATCTTGTTCAATGAACCGTAGCTTTTAGAATTTTATAGAAAAATACTATAGTATCATATAGTAACTATAATAGATAGTATAGTTTATAAATAGTTTAGATGGCTTTGTGGGATCTGTCTGCTTATAAATTTCATACGTTACTTATACTATACGGTCGGTTCGGTTATAGTGAAATGTGTACCAAGAACAAGAATGTGGCAGTTAAGACATTGGTGCAGCCATTGTTTTTATATTAAAAAAAAAAGAAGGGTATATTTTTTGTAGTTTGAACCCTCTGTTTTATCGTAAACAACACTCATGATTATTACATTGAAATTTACTAATACTAATGGATCTCATTTTCTTCGGCCGGACTGCCTCGTTATATGTTCATTTTCTTTGTCACAAAATTTTTATCCAAAAAGTAATACTGCAATAAGAAAACAAAATAATTACTGGATTATATACTGTATAATTTTGCATTTCGGCCAAATGAAAAAAGGTTATATTTGTGTTAAGTGGAGTGAAAATTAATCAAGTGAATTTTGTTTGTGTAAATGGAGTAGATGAATTAGCGTTTTATTTAAACTTCATTTGATTTTTTTTTAAATCTATCTTAAGATTAGTTAACTTTTTTTATATTATTATTATGCAAACTAATAAAAATTATGAAAATTGTGATTTCTAATATTAAAGTATTTATAATTTATAAAATAGAATAATAATAATCATCATAAAATCATTGAAAATAGTAAACGCTGCTGGCGCGTTAGTCAATCCGAACGACATCGCCACAAACTCGTAAACCCATACCTCGTCCTTTTTCTTGACGAACACCGACGCTCCCCACAATGAAGTGATAAGATAAAAGAGCACCCTGCTCAACGAATCCTCTAACTGCGTCTTCAGCTCTACTAAACAAATAATCAAGTATGCCGACAACAACTCACCGCCACCTGAAAAATCAACCTTCTTGTTCGTCCAACAATCTCTTGTAACTTGCCTTTTAGGGAAACTTTCACAAGATAACTTATTCTAGAAATGGATTTTCCACTTGGCAATCCTCCACAGAGAATCATCAATAAGAGCGTAATAAAACAAACAAGTACCATACGTTCGCATATTCTGATTCTCCGCGTCAGATGCTTTGCAAGCCACCAACTCAACCCACTTGACTTGTTTTCCCCCAGCAAGCTTACCAAAACCTTGAACCTCGCAATCCCTGTCCATCTCCAATGAACTCCATCCACCATCGTTGCAACGATTAGTTTATTCTGCCATGAAGGCTTCTCGTGAAACTTATGTACCTGGCAACCATGCCCTTGCCGGCTCATACCTACTGCAGCTCCCCTTCCCGGGAATCCAACAACACCGGCCACACGGTCCTGGCGCATCAGCCACACATTCATGACCACACCGGTCATAAAATCCTGGCCCACCGGCCAACACAACTAAAATCCAAGATTAAACCACCATCAATTCTCGAGGTCTACATCCCGTCATTATGTTTATACTCCCGTCCTATGCATTGCTTGCTCCAAACTCCTCCACCCTTAGGTTGCAATCTTTAGGCCCTACCGATCTCACTCTCAGACTAGCGTCTTTGAGTTATACCGTCTCACTCTTTGACCACAATCCTCAAGATCTCGGTATCAGGGGGACTACTCATCCCCTCACGAACCACCATCCTCTCAGGAGCAACAATCCTTAAAGACTAATAACATCTCCCGACCAACAATACCTCCTGTGGTCCAAGTATAACTTTGCAATGTTACACCTGTCCACTCAACTTCTAATATCCAACTGGATTAACCACCAAACAGAGAAATATCTGCTCCAACTGCATATGTCCGCCTATCCGCCTCTCTAGGCTGGATACCACTCGAGAAAGAATTTCTCATCTACAACTGCTCCATCCTCCTAACATAAGAAGGAAAGTCCTCAACATCTACAGCCCTCGGCCGCACTCCGCCACATGCGGTACAACTGGAGCCTGCACTGGTACCCCTCTCGGTAACCGCTCCAATAGCACGCCAACATATCCGCAAAGCGATCATCTCGACCCTGGGCTACACCTGCTGCAACCCCACATCTGGGTTCCCAGCACCCCCGACACGCTCACCGGCTAACTCCCTCTGGTCCCTCCTGATACGCTTGCGACCCTCTGACGTACCTCCTCGTGGAACTCTGGACCACACACTTGCTGGCCTCGGGACCCGCCCGAACATGACCATGACCACGTCCCCGTCCACGACCAATAACTCAAACACCTTTAACCACTGCACTTCCAAGAACAGAGGCTAACAAGCAATCTTAACATAACAAAAAAACATAAACTCACCGTGGAATCACACAATAGGCTCGAAGAGGATGTTCTAGGACTCCATGCCACACACAATTGACTAACTCACATAATAAATCAAAGCATGCAAATCCCAAACATCTACAACACAAGCATAGTGAACCCAAACCTAGAACCGTAAGGGCTCTGATACCAAACTGAAAGGACCCAACTTTTAAAAAAAAAATAATAATAATAATAAATAGAAATATAATAATAATAAATAAACTACGACTAGTGGTCCCATACCCACTAGCAACCTAACCACAATCACAATCAACAGGAGAATAGCAAATACCAATATCCAATAATAAACCTATATTATAACATAAACAATATCCAAATACCAAACAACAAGAAACATAGAACCAACAACCTAGCAATGTTTCTAATGAACCAACTCTAGCAACGTAGCAATGCCAGACAACAACCAATCGAGTCCCTAGAACAACCTCCTCTTCATTGCCTTGATTCCACGATCACACTTTGCCTTTACCTGCACCACAAACACACATTGAGATGCATGAGTATTTTATAAACACTCATCGAGGCAATCCTCCCATTTACTGGACTATACACACAAGCAATAAGATCCCTACATGCCACAAACAACAATCAATAAAACAAACCAGGCAATATACAAAGCATGCATCACCCGTCGTAGCTGAAAGAAGGGTGTCGGTCGACACCAGATTGTCAGTGTCGATCCCGAAAACCCTAGTTTGTGTCGACCGACACCTCCACATAGTGTCGATCAACACTCGCCAAAGTCTCGAGCCGTCCTCGCGTTGGTGTCGACCGACACCACAACTGGTGTTGATCGACACCGATGTCGAGCATCGATTTCCTTCGATCAAAAACTCCGAATCTCACCTCCAATCTTCTCCAATCCGCTCCATGCATTCCCAAAAGCCAAAACCCAGCCATAGCAGCCACGAAATACCATAGAGAACTCAAAGAAAAAAATCACATAAGCGCCAAATCACAGAAAAACTAGAGATCTTAGCTTAGATAAGCCATGGTCATGCACTCACCTCTCTGCAGGAAGAATCTAACAACCAATGACGAATCCAACCTTCCTAGCAAGCTTCTAGCTCCTTCCTAGCTCCAAATCTCTCAAGAACAGCCAAGCAATCTCCCAGAATCACCAAAAAGCTCAAGAACACACTTTCTCTTTGTTTTCTCTCCAAACGGCGTGAGACAAAAACCAAAACACGACCCTAGGTCGTTTTCTCCCTTTTATAACTTGGTTCAATGGTTTCCTTAAACCAAATCGGTCCAAATCGATAATTAACTCAATCTGGTCGAACCAAAAATCAATGGTGTCGACCGATACCACCCTTGGTGTCGATCGACACCCACCCCCAAAACGAAGAGTTTTGGTTCACGGGTGTTACAGGACAAGGTAGCACAAAACATCTATGTTTTATGTTGGTTCAGGAATTGGCACCAATGACATACTGACCTAAATCAAAATAAACCGAGTGATCTTAAACTCCGATTAATCCAGAAAATCTCAGGTAAAACTTGTTGAATGGGCTTGTGGGCGAAACCCGAAATAAATACAAAAGTGCATCTAAGTGGATTTGAACCCAATACCTTAGGCATTTATTGGTGCATCATAAACTATTTTGCCACCTTGATTATTCTTATAGTTTAAAAACATTAAGTATATATATGTGTGTATTCTAAAGTTGACTTGTTTTTTCTTTTCTCAATCAGCATAATCCATAATCGTTCTATATTTTTAGTACCAAGATCAATTTTACTAAAAACATGACAAGCAAATCTACAAAAGAAAAAAAAAGAGTGATACTTTGTGGAGTTTAAGGAGTGAGTGAGGTTGGAAGATAAATATGAATTATATCATATAATTTGCTATAGATGTTGTTAGATTTGGTAGGGAATTTGAAGGATTTGATTCTTGAAGTGGTGACCACAGATAAACAAAAATAGGATTTTTGGCTGAAGAAGAAGGAGACAAGAAGAGGTAGATTTTTTTTTTTTTTTCACGACAAAAGATTTTTTTCTTTCTTTTTGAATTCGGGTATACCCAAAATTACTCGAACGTGAAGACATCCGATCAGAACCCGACCCGATATCATAAAATACTCGATCGGATATCCGAATGCTCAGACCTATTCATAACCCATTTTCAAAGGATAACCGATAAAGATACTCTTATGAGACCACAAAATACTTTCGTTATATGTGAAAACTTTATGATATTTACTTTTAATATTGCATGTTGTTAACATACGGAATATATATAACTTTCTAAGTCATAGCAATATTTATCTACTCACGAATGAACATATTATTCATAGTGAATGAAAAATAGTGTATTTTTTTTATAATTCTGATCATTTAAAAATATTAATTCATATATATATATTGTGACAACCCATCCCGTTGATCCCACTAGCCTCCGCTAGCTTGTCTCCATAGCCCGAAGCTGGCCCTGCAGGGCATCGATCCTAACCCCTCACCGTGGAAAGGAACTATTTCAATTGGTGACGGCTTATACTGTTGGAAGGTTGTTAAAGGGTGGGGACCAGGGTTCGAGCAACGCCTAATACACCAATAACCTACTGGTGGATTTGGATATATAGTTCCTTTCCACGGTGAGGGGTTATGATCGATGTCCTGCAAGGCCATCTTCAGGTCTATGGGGGCAAGCTAGCGGTGGGCTAGTGGGGTCAACAGGACGGGTTGTCACACATATATATATATATATATATATGTACTAGATTGGGACCCGTGCTAGAGCACGAGTTGAAATTATTTTTATTTATATTATAATTTTAGAATAAAATATAATTTATATGATTGTTTTTAAAAGTTTTTCTGGATAAAACATTATGCAATAAAATCATATGCTAAATATGATGGCTTGGAAAAAACACCCATTTTGTAAGTTTTATATTGTTATTTTTGTAATTTTATGTATGAGAAATAGTTATGTTTGTTGTTTGTTTTTATTTTAATTTTTATACATGTATGGTGAAAGTTTTTTTAATATGACCCATGCTTAGGTAAAAATTTATTTTCACGTGCAATAAAATCTCGGAAATCACAATTAAGTATGATAAATTACCAAGATTTTATTCCTTTTTACGTTTAACCGTATATTTTTATGCTTAACAGTATATATTTTGTAACAATACATGAAATACTAAAGATTTTATTTTGGAAATTGTATAAATCAATGGAATATTCTCTTTAAGAGAATTCTTTGGGATATTGTTAAGTGTATATCCCACAAATTGACTAATTAATCTATAACTTTTTTTTTGTAACCAATCTATATTTAATATATAACCTATTTTATAACCAATTTATAAAAATTATATAGTGTATAAAAAAAAGTTCTGTACTTTTTATTATATAGGGGATATATATATTGGTAAACTACTGAGCTTTCGTTTTATTGTATTTTGTGGACCGCATATCAAAATTCAGTTAAACCTCTTTCCGTTAGTTTGATTTCTAGACTTCAGATTTCTTCTACTTTTCTTTTGCAAATACTGATCTCATATTCAACCATGTCGAGATACCGACTCAAAGTTTCATTTATTTCTTCTATGTATAAGCTTACGTGATCAATCCCTCTTTATGTTATTATATATTTTATAAATAATTTATATTTTAGGGTTTAAGTTTGTGTGATATGGTTAGATAAAACCAATGTCTATTTTATACTGAATTGTAAGTTTACATTTGTGTATCTTCTAATTAACATTTTTAAAATAGATTTATACCAATAGAAAAAATACTTTTAAAACTTTGGCTCATTAAAGATGCAAATTCAAGTTATAAAAAAAAATATTTTTAAATATGTTTTACTATATAGTTTTAATATTCTAAATATATATGTTTTGTGCCCCAGTCAAAATATTTGTCTGGATCCGCCATTGTGTATACATATACAAGTGGATATGCAAATGAAGGTTTTTTTTTTTTCTGCGGATATGAGAAGATCTATGGATGCTTTTTGGGGATTCAAAGTACGTTATTTCTACAAGAAGCAAAGATGTGAGGCTTGTGTAGCATCTAAAGATCAGCAAAGATGTAAGGTCTGTGATTCCCTTTATGTGAAAATTTTCGTAAAAGACTTGTTTGGATCAGTTTGGTCCATTTGCCATTTTTTACGCTGGCTACCTTTTATAATGTGCCGAAATAGAAGTTTTATATGTGTTATGTGAATATTACGGTGAAGTAGCTATTAAATCCAAAATTGTATTAGTGGACACTTTTTATATATTTCTATAACCAATAAATTGTGGTATTTTATATCATAAATTATTATATTTTTGCAAAAACTGATCTCAGATTTTGAACAACGCTTTTTCAACAAATATATTTATCATAGTCTAAAATCATATCTCACATCCTATTTTCTCTAACTTACAAGTTTAGATGCAAACATAAACGTAACATTGTTAGGGGTAGGCTGCACCCTTTACTTTAAGCCCGACCCAAATCTAGATTTGTCTAATTAATATCAAAACAAGTTCAGAAAAGCCTATAAAGTTTAGTCCATGAAGACACCAATCTTTTCCTATAAATTTTTCATCTATCGAGATAATTGTAAACCAAGGTTGGTCTACGAGATGCATATTTTAACATAAGTATTATTCATCAAACTCTTAGCATGAGATTGAAACACATTAACTATGTTATACAACGATGTAAATCATATTATCAATATGACTAAGCATTATTGGACATATATAGATCAATCTCCTCCTCCGTTTACTCTAAACTATTCAATGAACAGAGAAAAACCCCTCTTTGATTTTGTTTTCTTGACCGAACAATCTCTCTGAAAATCCTTCTCTTTATTCTTCCTCTCATCTTTTTCCCTGACGTTTGACATCACACACGTCAGCAAAGGCGAGATCGCGAATGTGACGAGTCTCTTCTTCTCCAGCTCCTCCGTCGTTACAACCTCTTCTTCAACATCTTTAGACGTCTTCTTCGTGTGATGCTGTTCCACAAACTTGAGTTCCTCAATATCCGGATTTTCTAGGCAACTCGATAGTCTCGACCTCGTCGTGCTGAGATGTTGTATCTCCTTCCTCCCATGTCCGAGTTCTTGTGCTAGAGTTTTGATTCTGTTGATGAGGATTTAGAAATTAGAACACAACTTGCTTATAAAGAATTGCTCTCTTTATTGATGTTTAGAAAATATCTCTCTCATAACTAAACACTCTTAAGCTCTCAATATTCTCTCTTACAATTGTCACAACTCAACAATTGTATTTATAGTGTTAGCACACCTTTGCTAATCCTATTCCCATTAGAACTTATTAAGTCTATCTCTTATCCTAATCC
Source organism: Camelina sativa (assembly GCF_030686135.1). NCBI lineage: Eukaryota > Viridiplantae > Streptophyta > Magnoliopsida > Brassicales > Brassicaceae > Camelina > Camelina sativa. Next base: position 23,802,785 of record NC_141880.1, on the reverse strand, counting down.
TAACTTGATAAGGATCTCTAAGACTTCAAGGAATGTTGAAGCTTATCCAACATTCACCCCCTTAAGCTTAAACTTGGTCTTGAACATGTCTTCCAATCTTACCAAGCTTCTCATTTCGCAAAACTTGATCTTTGCCGACGCCTTCGTCAAGATATCCGCTTCTTGATCTTCTCCTGGTACATGCTTCACATCAACAAGCTCTCTCTCCACACATTCTCATATAAAATCGTACCGCTTGTGTATGTGTTTGGTTCGACCATGAAAAACAGGATTCTTTGAAAGCTGTATTGCAGACTCGTTGTCGATCCAAATGGTGATCTGCTCCGTCTCCTTCCCGGTGATCTCGCTCAAAATGTCTTGAAGCCAAATGGCTTGTTTAGAAGCCTCCGTTGCTGCCATGTACTCTGCTTCACATGATGAAAGAGAAACCGTCCCCTGTTTTTGTGAACACCAACTGATTGGTGTAGACCCAAAGTGGAACATGTGACCCGTAGTGCTTATCCCATCATCCAGATCAATGTTGTGACTGCTATCACTGAACCCATGAATCTTCTTTGATACTCCTCGACCATATTTTAAACCATAGGACACAGTTCCACTTAGGTATCGAAGTATCTGCTTCATTATAACAACATGTGAGTCTCGAGGACTCTACATATACCGACTAGTGACACCTACCGAGAAAGCCAAGTCTGGGCGAGTGTGTAGTAAGTATGTCAGGCATCCCACATTCCTTCTGTAACTCGTAGGATCTATCTCTTCTTCATTTTCAGCCTTTGAAACAGTAAGTCCAAACTCCATAGGAATTTTTATTGAATTACATCCTTCTAAGCCTGCTTCTCTTAAAATCCTTCTTGCATAAGCTTCCTGTTTGATTTCGATTCCATCATCTCCTTGATGAACTTCGATGTCGAGATAGTAAGTGAGCTTTCCAAGGTCCGACATCTCAAACTTAGATGACATCCCCATCTTGAATTCTTTTATGGCTTTAAGAGTATTTCCTGTTATGAAAAGATCATCAACATAAATTGCAACTATTAGAAGTGATTCTCCATCTTGTTTTCGATAAACAGAGGTCTCCTTCGAACACTTCTTAAACTTCATTGCTTTAAAAATCTGATCAAACTTTGTGTTCAATGCTCTTGGAGCTTGTTTCAAACCATAAAATTCCTTTGTAAGTTTGTAAACCTTGTGTTCCTTCCCTTTGATTTTAAATCCTTCAGGCTGTTCTACATATACATCTTCCTTTAGCTCTCCATGTAGAAACGCTGTCTTCACATCTAAGTGATGAATCTCCCAACCATGTGATGCAGCTAGAGCAATTAGCAACCTTATGGTTTCAAGTCGCACAACCGGTGCAAAGACCTCATCAAAATCTGTACCTGATTCTTGCACATATCCTTTTTCTACAAGCCTTGCCTTGTATTTATTGATTGTGCCATCTGCATTTTTCTTGAGTTGAATATCCACTTGAGACCAATCACTTTTGTCTCCATCGGTTTGTCAACTAAAGACATTGGTTTGTCAACTAAAGACCAGGTGTTGTTCTTGCGAATGGATTTGATTTCTTCCTTGCAAGCTTGTATCCATTATTTTATACCCTCTATTTCTCTGTAACTTCTTGGTTCTTCATTAATCAATAGTAGCAACTTATCATATTCTTCCTCAGCTTGAAGAACGTAATCGTTAAGATATCTCGGCCTGACACTTTGATGAGTTGAATGTCGAAGAACAAGTTGAACTTCTTGACCTGCATTATTCACTCCTTCTCCGTCGTTATGAGCACCATGATTCCCCGTGTTGTTTTCAATCTCTTGTTCTTGATCATCATCGTCACCGTCATGATCATCATCCTGTTCTTGATTGTTTACTACTACAGGTCCATCACCAGTATCTATAACTTCTCCCCACCTCATGTGAAACATCCCCGGATTCACACTTGATCCACTTGTTGTTTTATTCTAATTCCAGCTTGTAGCTTCGTCAAACACTACATCACGGCTCACTACAACTCTTCTTGAAGTCGGATTATACAACCTGTATGTTTTGGATCCTGGCTCGATTCCAAGATGCACTAGAGGCTGTGACCTATCATCCAATTTCTTTAAATTTATAGCTTCAATATTAGAGTAGGCTCGACAACCGAACACCCTTAGATGCTCTAGGTTCGGTTTCTTTTCTTGTAAGCTCTCGTAGGGAGTTTTGTTCTCAAGTGTTCTCTTTGGTACCCTGTTAATTATGTATATGGAGTGTCTAACTGCTCCCCCCCCCCCACAAATAATTAGGTACCATCATTGCCTTGAGAGGGCTCCACATCATCTCCATTAGTGTCTGATTCCTTCGTTCTACAATACCGTTTTGTTGTGGTATGTATGGTGCCGTTATGTGCCTCTTAATTCCACTTGCTTCACAAAAATCATGAAACTCCTTTGAGGTGAACAGCCTGTTTGGTGAATGAATGACTCGAACTAACAATCTCTCGCTTGGATCATGCACTGTTAAGTAGTCTTGTCTCATCCTCACATCACATCCGACTTCTGTAGCTTGTCCTAGACTCAGGATGATGCTCTTGAGATCAAGGATGAACTAGATGTTGGTGACAAGTCTTTGTTCACCAGTTTTTCCTTGAAAGAGGATAAAACCTTTTCCTTCTATCTTGACATATGAGCCATCTCCAAATTTCACCTTGCCCTTTATTTTCTCATTTAACTCAGAGAAATAAGACTTGTTTCCTATCATATGGTTGCTTGCACCATTCTCTAAGTACCAAAGTCCTTCTTCCCCTTTCTTGGTTTCGGAAACCTTAATTGGTATTAGCTTTTCTTCATTCAGAACACAACTCCGTGCATGTAGAGTGCTCGGTCAGCATCTTCTGTCTCTACTTTATGCGATTCTTGTGTTCTTTGAACTCTCTCGGGACAATTAGAGGCATAATGACCTGCCTTATCACATCGAAAACAGATAATCTTCGAGATATCCTTCTTCTCCTTATCCTGTGTTTGATTAGATTAATTTGTTACATAGTCTTGTGAATTAAACCGGCCTCTACCACGTCCTCTGTCTCCTCTTCCTCTGTTTCCGCGTCCTCTACTTCGTTGAGCTCCAAAGTCTTGTTGATAAGAGTTAGCATACAGAAGCTTTCTGAAACGACCTAACCCGTTTGTTTTTTTAATAATAAATAATAAATAATAAATAATAAATAAATAAACTACAACTAGTGGTCCCATATTTACTAGCCACCTAGCCACAAGCACAACCAACAACGGAAATAACAGATACCAATACTCAAATATTAATCCAATAAATAAATCATAACCATTCCAATAACCAACATTAAACCAAATCATAAACAATTGATCCAAACAGCATAAAACAGAGAACCAACAATCCTAAACAACATTCTAGGACTCAACTCTAGCAACCTAACTGAAGCCAGGCAACCAAGCGAACCACTAGAACATCCTCCTCTTCATTGCCTTGATTCACCTTGCCCTTACATGCATCACAAACACAAATTGCAATGCATGAGTATTTTATAAACACCCAGTAAGGCAATCCTCCCATCTACTGGGCTATACACACAAGCAATAGAGATACTCTAACCATCAAACAACAATCAACAAACAAACCAAACTCTGCATCGACCGACACAAAGCTTGCATCAACCGACACCATCAGGGACCAGTATCGACCGACATAGGGTATGCATCGACCAACACAATGTTCAACTGCATCGACCGATGCCCCCACTTGCATCGATCGACACATGCTCGACATCACGCGGAAACCCTAATCGCATCGACCGACGCCTCCACATGGCATCGACCGATGCTCCTAGGTCAAACTGCGTCGTCCTTGCACTAGCATCGACCGACACACATAGTGCATCTACCGATGCGCATGCTGAGCATTGTTTTCCCCGAAGCTTCTCGCCGGATCTCCGTTCGTGCAACCACAAGAAACGATCCCAAGCCACAAGAAAGCTTCCCACCGCCTCAGACAACATACCAACAAGCCTAACAACACATAAACAAACAGATCAGAGTAATCTCCAGCCTAGATAAGTCATGGTCATGCACTTACCTTTGCCATAGAAGGAATCCGACCCAAACACAGGAAGAAAACGTTCCTAGGAAGATCCTACAATGATCCCAGCTACAGATCTCTACAAGAACAGCTTGAAATCTCCCAAAAAACTCAAGAACGCTCAAGAACACTTTCTCTCTTCTCTTTTTTCTTAAAAACGGCTAAAGTCGTCTAATGAGACAATAAAACGACTTAAGGGTTTTTTCTCCTTCCCTTTGCCCAAAACGCAGCGTTTAACTTAAGTCAAAACGCAGGAAATTGAGTCAGCATCGATCGATGCACATCCCAAACCGGGATTCCAGTTCGCGGATGTTACAATTCTCCCCCACCAATTTAGATTCGTCCTCGTATCTCGAACAAAACTCAGCCAAGGACTCCGGTGCTACCGTCTCCACGGCCTGCACTCCTCAGACTGATATACGAAAGGTCACCTCTAGGCGATAGACTCACGCTCCAGGCATTATTTGCTCTCGACTTTTGGACTCTCTTTTTTACTCATAGGCCTAAACCTTGAGTTTTTATTGGCTCCTCATCAGACCGAAGTCTCCATGCTATAATATTGGCTCCTCATCGGGCCTAAGCCCGCATGCCATAATATATATAAGGGAGTCCAATACTCTTCTCTCGGGTTGCCACCCTACAGCGCGCCCCCGGATCGTCATCCGAAGTCGATATACCAGCCATACTGCCAAGCCACAAAGTCTTAGAATATGACGGTACTAGGAGAACCTAAGTTCCCCATGAGTCGCGAGCAAACAAATTCGAACACGTGTGAGTCCTATCCCTATCCAGGTTTCCTTTCCATGGCGCGCGTAAGACAACACAATGTCCTACCAACCACATATCCCCTCACTGGAATACCTCATGACCAAACAAGGATCATCTCTCTGCCCAACGGGCCACAGCAAAGGCCAAGCAAATGTCCTAAACAGGACCGCCACCAAGGCCAAACAAATGTCCTAAACAGGACCGCCACCAAGACCAAACAAATGTCCTAAACATGAACGCCACCAAGGCCAAACAAATGTCCTCAAAAGGACCGCCACCAAGGCCACTTGTCCCGAAGGACCGTCACAAAGACCATCTGTCCCAAAGGACCGCCTCAACAGGCACTCTGGCTAAACAGCCCACCACAAAGGCCACACAATTGGCTAAACAGCCCGCCACAAAGGCCACACAATAGCTAAACAGCCCGCCACAAAGGTCACACAATGGCTAAACAGCCCGCCACAAAGGCCACACAACGACTAAACAGCCTGCCACAAAGACCACACAATAACTCAAAAGATCGCCACACACGGCGCAACGACTCAAAAGTCCTCCACTAAGGCCACACAAGCCCATCCAAGGCCCTCTGCCACTAAAAATAGATAAATTCCAACTCACATAAGACGCAGCATTTTTAGCACTTCCCACTTCTGGAAACTTTCCACTTATAGAAACTTCTAAAACAGAAAACTTTCCTCCAACACACTCCCTCGCGGAAAATTTGTACCCCAAACACCACCTCATCTTGCTACTTAGTCGCACAACCAAACACCCTAAGCAACAAAGTAAACAAGAGAGATGGGCTGGAATACACCATTCCGGCTCCAGCCACAGATTATAGATGGGACCAGGCTAGACAAGCTCAAGTCGGGGCTTGCTTCTCATACCACTTCTTAAACCTTGCCTTCATCCTCGCCTCAGCCTCCCAAGTCTGCTCCTCAACACCATCACAGTCCCAAAGGACTCTCATCAAAGGAATCTTCTTCTTCTGAAGTTCCTTGATCCTCCTCCTGAGAACCCTCACTGGTCTCGCCTCCAAAGTCATGTTAGGCTGAAGATCCTCAGGAATCTAAGCCAACAACTGATCATCCTCACGGAGACAATTCCGCAACATAGACACATGGAAAAGCTTATGGAAAGCACGCATAACCTCAGGTAACTCCAGTCTATATGCCACCGGTCCAACTCGCTCAATTACTCTAAAGGGACTCATATACCTCGGACTTAACTTAGTCTCAGTCAATGACCTGTTCGGACCCCGCAAAATGGCCATCTTGAGGTACACTCTATCTCCAACCTGAAACTCAAGATCTCTCCTACTCCTATCGGCATAACTCCACGAAGTCCATAGTAATCATATCCCACTTCCACTCTAGAATGGGAAGACTCTTCAGCAAACCACCTGGTACCTGATGCTCAGCCTTCACTAACTGACACACATCGCACCTCGCAACCCAACTAGCCACGTCCTTCTTCATCCCGACCCAGTGATAGTACCTCTTGAGATCTCGGTACATATTAGTCGCTCATGGATGAATAAAGAACATGCTAGCATGAGCCTCTCTCAGAATCTCCTGCCTCAACTCCTCATCCTTGGGCACACAGATCCGCCCATGCACCAGAATAGTACCATTAGCCGAAATCTGATACTCTGAATCAACATCCTTTGAGGCATTCACCAGCCCCAAATCCGACTCTTGAGCCAACCGCACACTGCTCAACAAATCTGCTCTATCAGCTGCAACCAAACTCAACGGCTCCTGAGAAACCGCACACAAGATCAACGCACTGATTTCTCCTACCAGAGAATCCATATCCTGCTCCTGAGCCGAAGCTATCCGCTTCCGACTCAAGGCATCTGCAACCAAGTTAGCCTTACCAGGATGATAGGCTCTCTCCAGATCATAATCCGCCACCAGCTCCATCCACCGCCTCTGCCTCAAGTTCAGCTCGGGCTGAGTGAATATATACTTCAGACTCTTATGATCTGTAAACACATGTACCTTTGCACCATAAAGATAAGATCTCCAAATATTTAGGGCAAAAACCACAGCACCCATCTCCAAGTCATGAGTAGGATAGTTGTCCTCATGCTTCCGCAACTGTCGCGAAACATAGGCAATCACCTTCCCATGCTGCATCAACACACATCCCAAACCCACTCTGGATGCATCTGTATAAACCACATAGGGTTCTCCCTGCTCAGGCAAAGCCAACACCGGAGCAGTAGTCAACATCTCGTTCATGCTTGCAAAACCCTCCTCGCACTCCTGTGATAAGACAAAAGGAACATCATTCCCCGTCAACTTAGTCATAGGACATGCTCTGCTCGCAAACCCCTGCACAAATCTCCTGTAATACCCTGTCAACCCGAGAAAACTCCTGATCTCCGTGGCATTCTGCAGTCTAGGCCAATCCCTAATAGCCTGAATCTTCTCCAGATCTACAAAAACCTCATCTGCAGCCACAATGTGACCCAAAAAACCCATCTCACGCTGCCAGAAACTACACTTGCTCAGCTTAGCAAACAACTGCTGCTCCCGCAGCTTCTCCAGGACTGCCCTCAAATGCACTGCATGCTCTTCATGACTCTTAGAATAAACCAGGATGTCATCAATGAAAATGATGACAGACACGTCCAGAAAATCCTGAAACACGCTGTTCATCAATCTCAAAAACGCATCTGGTGCGTTAGTCAACCCAAACGGCATCACCACAAACTCGTAATGCCCATACCTTGTCCTGAAAGCAGTCTTCCTCACATCCGCCTCAACTATCGGGATCTGATGATAACCCGACGCCAAATCTATCTTGGAGAACCAAGTAGCACCTCTCAACTGATCCAACAACTCATCGATCCTCGGCATAGGGTACTTGTTCTTCATAGTGACCTGGTTGAGACCCCTGTAATCGATACACAAGCGGAAACTCCCATCCTTCTTCTTAAAGAATAACACCGGCGCTCCCCACGGTGATACACTAGGACGGATGAATCCCTTGCTCAACAAATCCCTCTGATACCCCTCGCTCTACCAATGACCCTCTGAAACTTGCCTCCAGCAACTCTGACAACTCCTATACGCTCTTCGGGATCTCCCACAATACCCGCACTCTCTGCACACTCCGGGGTAATGAAGCTATGAGTAGCTCCAGACTCAAACATAACATGGGACTTAAACCCTCCCACCAACAAGGTCCCTACACAAATCTCATGTGTTGAGAACCTAACACTTTATCATAGGACAACATAAAATCTGAACTTACGAAGAATTCACAAAGACAAAGTACCAAAAATTATACTTGTGATCCCCCCGGCACTGGTTCCATCAGTCTCGATGGTCGTCTAAACCGTGGCGCCTGCTCAATCCGTGCCACCTGCTGCCCTCCCGGCTGCACCTGCTGCAATGCTGCCACTGCTACCGACTGTAACTTGGGGTAATAGGGCCTGATGTGCCCTGGCTCCCTACAATGATAGCACACACGATCTGCTGCCGACGGAGCACTCCTCTTGGGACAGATAGCAACCTTGTGATCCTTGCCTCAACACCCGAAGCAACTCGGACCACCCGGCCTCTGCGTAGCCTCCCACCTCCTCTTGGTTCCCTGCACAGGCTGAGCCCTACTAGGCTGATTTGCTAGGCTAGCTGCTACCGACTGTGCCCGGATATCCTCCTCAATCCCTGCTGCAGTCTCAACCAGCTCGGCACGTGTAGCATAATTCCGCCCTCTACAGTGAACCCTCAAATCATCATGTAGGGCCCTAAAAAATCTCCTGCTCTGAGCCTCCTCAGACTCCATATCCTGACCCCCATACCTCAGAAGTCGACTGAATTCCAAGTCAAGCTCCCGCACTGACCGAGTCCCCTGAGCTAGCTGAAGGAACTGCACCTCCAACCTATCCAGTGCCTCTCTAGGGAAATACTTGCGGTTGAACTCCAAGACGAAGTCAGCCCAAGTCATCTCCTTCTGCACTCTCCTGGCTGCCACAGAACTACACCACAACTGAGCATCACCAGTCAAATGGTGGACCCCAATGTCCACCCAAAACTCCTCAGGACATCTCAGAGTATGGAAGTTACGTTCCACACTCGTCCTCCACGCCTCCGCAGCGGTAGGATCAGTACCTCCCGGAAACTGCTCGGTACGAATACGACCCATCTCTGTCAGCATGCTGATATAACGAGAATGGACCCCCACATCCGCAGCCACTAGCTGGCGCTCCTCCGCCACCACTGGTGGCACTACCTGAGCCGGTGCCACTGGCGGCAACCGCTCAATCAACTGTGCCAGCAAACCCACAAGGTCGACACCCGAGACTCTACCCACTCGAACTTATACACCTGGAGCCCTAACATCACCGGCCACTAGAGCATCAACACCGCCCCCTCCAGCCACACTCACGAAATCCCCCTGGACACCCTACGACTCACCGACACCCTCTGCATTCACACTCTGATCCTCAGTCTCACTAACAACTGGGGCTCTCCCCTACCACGACCACGTCCGCGTCCACGACCACAACCAGCAACAGCATCCTTTCTAACCATCTGCACTACCATGAACAGAAGGCTAAGCACACAATTAACGGAACACAAAAACATGAACTCACCGTAGAATCACACTGTAGGTTCGAAGAGGATGTTCTAGGACTCATGCCACACACAATTGACTAACTCACATAATCAATCAAGACATGCAATCCCAACATCAACAACAAAAACCTATTGAACCCAAACCTAGAACCGTAAGGGTTCTGATACCAAACTGAAACGACCTGACCCGTTTTTTTAATAATAAATAATAAATAATAAATAAATAAACTACAACTAGTGGTCTCATATCCACTAGCCACCTAGAAATTTTTCTCTCAAGAAAACTTCTATTTTCTAAAATGTTAAATTTCTATAGATAATTATGACGATTTGAACTGAAAATCTCTAGAGAATATACTACAAATATCCATTTAATTTGAAGATATAATACAATCTTTTGTGATCCTGACAGAATTTCATAGCGTTGCTGCAAAGCTCCGGGAAAAACCATGTTTTTCTGGCTGGATACACTAAAGGAGGAACAAATACTCTAAATAAGATAAAAGGTTCTGACAATTATATTTAGGTGGATGAAAAAATAAAATAATTAAAAATATATATATGTATATTGAAAATACAAACGAGTAATTTTAAAGAATAATTTTTCTTTAACTTTTAAAAGTAAATTTTTTTAAAAAAACCAATGATTTTTTTAAAAACGAAAATTAGAAAAAATCGCATTAAAATAATTGTATCCTATTTAAAATTATAAAAATGGAAAATAAATACTAAAACATTTTGTAAATATTTTTTTTGAAAAAATTCTATTACTAGAAATGTGAAATTTCTATAAATAATTCTGAAGGTTTGACTTGGATACTAAGCTATCAATATAGAGGCGCTCAATCACAACATTAGAAATTAGAAGTCAGTTTTGTTAGGCTTAAATATTTGGTGGCGTATGCTCGCGGGTAACTCTCCTAACTATGTTACTTTATGTTTATATTAGAAAAATTACTTCCATTCCTTATTATTGAAGATTAAATTATAGTTTCTCTTTTGGTTAATTATTTTTTATTTACATTTTTGTTGGAATCCTTTTTAATCTTATAATTAATTTATTTTTTGATTTGTTAAATTAATTGAACTATTATTTAATAATATATCTGCCCAAGTTTATAAAAGAATTGAATTAATGATATATTTGACCATAAAAAAATTTAGATAATAATTGTTTTAAAAATGTTTTTACCTGCACAAGAGCGGGAAACTCCCTAGTTTATTCATTATATATATAAATATTCAATTGTGGATGTGTTACATATCAAAAATCGGCCTAGGCGCCACTGATATGGTTCAACACATATATACAGATTTTGAGGATGAGGTTATTGTCGTTCATATGTATTATTATTTTTATTTTTTTCGCATTTTGCATATTTGGAGAGAATTTGAAGCAGATTCTTAGGGATTAAATAACACCCTCGTAAGGTCTATCTCTTTGATTTCGCAAGAATTGCTATCAGTTTTATAGAATTTGAGATACAATAGGGGAAGTAATCCCAATTAAGGTTCGTGATAAAATTTAATATTAAATTATATATATATATATATATATATATATATATATATACTATTAAAGCAGAAGTATTTACTAGACTCAAATTGGAGAAGTATTTACTAGACTTAAATTGGACCATGACTTTGTTTTGTACGCTTTTCATTAAAAATAATTAGAGAATCACTTAATTTAATTAAATTAACCTATAATTATTATTTATCTAAAAGACCATTATACCCCTTGCTCGACCACTTAATTACGACCAGGTCAGGACGCGGATCCTCTTTAACCCGCAAAATAGAAGAAATAAAACTCGTGGATCTGTTTGTACTCCAGGTTTATAATATTCAGATCATGTATGTTGTTTGGTTCAAGAATAATTATTCATGTCGCCAAACAGATGTATAATCCCTATAAATTAGGAAACTGGTATCCGAATATTTAATGGCTTCAGTAATATCAAATATTAACTACTACCATACTTAATCCCTGTAATTATTACGAATATTAATAATAATGAGAAATCTTTAATAATTATGGATTGTGAATTTGTTGCTTCCAAAATAATCAATATATTAAATACGAAATTGTATATATATGTAAACTTATTTGATTTGCTTTTATACTATGAGATATTTACGGAAACAACAAATCAACTTAATACAATTAAATAAAAACAAGTTAGTTTAGATTTTTTAATATTTCCTTAACGAAATTATAGTAATTAATTATGATTAGTATAGATGGAAAGGATAAAAAACGTAGAAATTATATACTATTAAAGCAGAAGTACTCACTAGACTCAAATTGGACCATGACTTTGTTTTGGTACATTTTTCATTAAAAATTATTAGAGAATCACTTAATTTAATTAAATTAACCTATAGTTACGATTTATCTAAATGACCATTATACCCCTTGCTCGACCACTTAATTACGACCGGGTCGGGACGCGGATCCTCTTTAACCCGCAAAATAGAAGAAATAAAACTCGCGGATCTGTTTGTATTCGAGGTTTATAATATTCGGATCTTGTATGTTGTTTGGTTCAAGAATAAGTATTTATGTCGCCAAACAGAGGTATAATCCCTATAAATTAGGAAACTGGTATCCGAGTATTTAATGACTTCTGTAATATCAAATATTAACTACTACCAAACTTAATGCCTATAATTATTACGAATATTAATAATAATGAGAAATCTTTTCTACTTATGGATTATGACTTTGTTGCTTCCAAAATTGTAACATCCGCGAACCGGAATTCCGGTTTGGGATGAGCATCGATCGATGCTGGAGGAGCATCGGTTGATGCTGACTTAATTTCCTGCGTTTTGACTTAAGTTAAACGTTGCGTTTTGGGAAAAGGAAAAAGGGGGAAAACCCTTAAGTCGTTTCTTTTGTCTCATTAGTTGTTTTGGCCGCTTTTGAGAGAGAGAAAAGAGAGAAAGAGTGTTCTTGGTGTTCTTGGAGATTTTCTGTGGATTTGAGGCTGTTACTGAAGAGATCTGTAGCTGGGATCGTTGTACGATCTTCCTAGGAGGAGGATGTTCTAGTGGTACGCTTGGTTGTCTGGCTTCTGTTAGGTTGCTAGGGTTGAGTCCTAGAATGTTGTTTAGGATTGCTAGTTCTCTGGTTTATGCTGTTTGGATCATTAGTTTATGATTTGGTTTAATGTTGGTTATTGGAATGGTTATGATTTATTTATTGGATTATTATTTGGTTATTGGTATCTGTTATTTCCGATGTTGGTTGTGCTTGTGGCTAGGTGGCTAGTGGGTATGGGACCACTAGTTGTAGTTTATTTATTTAATAATTTTTATTTATTAAAAAAAACGGGTCAGGTCGTTTTAGTTTGGTATCAGAGCCCTTACGGTTCTAGGTTTGGGTTCACTAGGTTTCTGTTGTGTTGTCTGGGATTGCATGTCTTGATTGATTATGTGAGTTAGTCAATTGTGTGTGGCATGGAGTCTTAGAACATCCTCTTCGAGCCTATAGTGTGATTCCACGGTGAGTTTTTGTTTGTGTGTTATGTTTATTGTGTGCTTAGCCTTCTGCTCTGGTAGTGCAGATGGTTAGAGAGGATGCTGTTCCTGGTCGTGGTCGTGGTCGTGGACGCGGACGTGGTCGTGGACGCGGACGTGGTCGTGGTAGAGGGACAGCCCCAGTGGTTAGTGAGACCGAGGACCAGAGTGTGACATCAGAGGGTGTCGGCGAGTCACAGGGTGTCCAGGGGGATTCCGTGAGTGTGGCCGGAGGGGGCGGTGTTGATGCTCCAGTAGCCGGTGATGGTAGGGCTCCAGGTGTGGGAGTTCCAGTGGGAGGAGTCCTGAGTGTCGACCTTGCAGGTTTGCTGGCACAGTTGATAGAGCGGTTGCCGCCAGTGGCACTGGCTCAGGCTTAGGTAGTGCCACCAGTGGTGGCGGAGGAGCGGCAGCCAGTGGCTGCGGATGTAGGGGGCCATTCTCGTTATATCAACATGCTGGCAGAGATGGGTCGTATTCGTACCGAGCGGTTTTCGGGAGATACTGATCCTACCGCTGCGGAGGCGTGGAGGAAGAGTGTGGAACGTAACTTCCCTACTCTGAGGTTTCTTGAGGAGTTTTGGGTGGACATTGGGGTCCATCATTTGACTGGTGATGCTCAGTTGTGGTGGAGTTCTGTGGCAGCCAGGAGAATGCAGAGGGAGTTGACTTGGGCTGACTTCGTCTTAGAGTTCAACCGCAAGCATTTCCCTAGAGAGGCACTGGATAGGTTGGAGGTGCAAATCCTTCAGCTAGCTCAAGGAACTCGGTCAGTGCGGGAGCTTGACTTGGAGTTCAGTTGACTTCTGAGGTATGGTGGTCGGGATATGGAGTTTGAGGAGGTTTTTGAGGGCCCTACGTGATGACTTGAGGGTTCACTCGAGAGGGCGGAGTTACGCTACGCGTGCAGAGCTGGTTGAGACTACAGCAGGGATTGAGGAGGATATCCGGGCACAGTCAGTGGCGGCTAGCCCAGCAGTCCAGCCTAGCAATGCACAACATCAGGGAGGTTCTAGCAAGGGCGGCAAGCCTTCGCAGGGAACCAAGAGAAGATGGGAGGCTACGCTGAGGCCGGGTGGTCCGAGTTGCTTCGGGTGTGGAGGCAATGATCACAAGGTTGCTATCTGTCCCAAGAGGTGTGCTCAGACGGTAGCAGATCATGTGTGCTATTATTGCAGGGAGCCAGGGCACATCAGGCCCTATTGTCCCAAGTTGCAGCCGGTAGAAGTGGCAGCGTTGCAGCAGGTGCAGCCGGGAGGGCAGCTAGTGGCACGTATTGAGCAGGCGTCACGGGTTTACACGACTGTCGAGACAGGTGGAACCAGTTCCGGGGCAATCATAGGTATAATTTATGGTACTTTGTCTTTGTGAATTCTTAGTAAGTTCAGATTTTATGTTGTCCTGTGATAAAGTGTTAAGTTCTCAACACATGAGGTTTGTGTAGGGACCTTGTTGGTGGGAGGGTTTAAGTCCCATGTTATGTTTGACTCTGGAGCTACTCATAGCTTCATCACCCCAGAGTGTGCAGAGAGTGCGGGTATCGTGGGAGATCCCGGAGAGCGTACAGGAGTTGTCAGAGTTGTTGGAGGCAAGTTTCTAAGGGTCATTGGTAGAGAAAGGGGTATTGGTATTCATATCGCGGGAGAGTCTTGTCCTGCGGATTTGCTTATCAGCCCAGTGGAGCTGTATGGTGTTATCTTGGGGATGGACTGGTTGCATCGGCATATGGTTCATCTGGATTGTCATCGGGATAGAGTGGAGTTTGAGCGTTCATGAGGGAAGTTGGTTTATCAGGGGATTAGACCGACTTCGAGAAGTCTCGTGATCTCGGCCATTCAGGCTGGGAAGATGATCGAGAAGGGCCGTGAGTCTTATTTGGTTACGATATCTATGCCAAAGTCAGTGGGGAAGTCTACGATTAGCGGTATTCAGGTTGTAGAGGAGTTTGAGGAAGTGTTCCAGTCGTTGCAGGGATTACCACCTTCTCGGTCTGATCGTTTTACGATTGAGTTGGAACTAGGAACAACACCATTATCCAAGGCTCCTTACAGGATGACTCCAGTAGAGATAGCAAAGCTGAAGAAGCAGCTAGAGGATTTGTTGAGCAAGGGATTCATCCGTCCTAGTGTATCACCGTGGGGAGCGCCGGTGTTATTCTTTAAGAAGAAGGATGGGAGTTTTCGCTTGTGTATTGATTACAGAGGTCTCAACCACGTCACTGTGAAGAACAAGTAACCTCTTCCGAGGATCGATGAGTTGTTGGATCATGATCAGTTGAGAGGTGCTACTTGGTTCTCCAAGATAGATCTGACATCGGTTTATCATCAGATTCCAATAAATGAGGCAGATGTGAGGAAGACTGCATTCAGGACGAAGTATGGGCATTATGAGTTTATGGTGATGCTGTTTGGGTTGACTAACGCACCAGCTGCGTTTATGAGATTAATGAACAGCGTGTTTCAGGAGTTTCTGGACGTGTCTGTCATCATTTTCATCGACGCCATCCTGGTTTATTCTAAGAGTCCTGAAGAGTATGCAGTGCATTTGAGGGCAGTTTTGGAGAAGCTGCGGGAGCAGAAGTTGTTCGGTAAGTTTAGCAAGTGTAGTTTCTGGCAGCGTGAGATGGGCTTTCTAGGTCATATTGTGTCTGCAGATGGGGTTTCTGTAGATCCAGAGAAGATTCTGGCTATCAGGGATTGGCCTAGACCGCAGAATGCCACGGAGATTAGGAGTTTTCTCGGGTTGGCAGGGTATTACAGGAGATTTGTGCAGGGGTTTGCGAGCAGAGCACGTCCTATGACTAAGTTGACGGGGAAGGATGTTCCTTTTGTCTGGGAGTGTGAGGAGGGCTTTGCAAGCCTGAACGAGATGTTGACTACTGCTCCGGTGTTGGCATTGCCTGAGCAGGGAGAACCCTATGTGGTTTATACGGATGCATCTAGAGTGGGTTTGGACTGTGTGTTAATGTAGCATGGGAAGGTGATTTCCTATGCTTCACAGCAATTGTGGAAGCATGAGGACAACTATCCTACTCATGGCCTGGAGATGGATGCTGTAGTTTTTGCCCTGAAGATTTGGAGATCTTATCTTTATGGTGCAAAAGTACAGGTGTTTACAGATCATAAGAGCCTGAAGTATATATTCACTCATCCCAAGCTGAACTTGAGGCAGAGGCGGTGGATGGAGCTGGTGGCGGATTATGATCTGGAGATAACCTATCATCCTGGTAAGGCTAACTTGGTTGCCGATGCTTTGAGTTAGAAGCGGGCGGCTTCGGCTCAGGAGCAGGATTTGGAGTCCCTGGTAAGGGAGATCAGTGTGTTGAGCTTGTGTACGGTTTCTCAGGAGCCATTGGTTTTGGTTACAGCTGATAGAGCAGATTTGTTGAGCAGAGTGCGGTTGGCTCAGGAGTCGGATTTGGGGCTGGTGAATGCCTCAAAGGATGTTGACTCAAAGTATCAGGTTTCGGCTAATGGTACTATTCTGGTGCATGGACGGATTTGTGTGCCTAAGGATGAGGAGTTGAGACAGGAGATCCTGAGAGAGGCTCATACGAGCATGTTTTCTATTCATCCAGGAGCGACTAAGATGTACCGTGACCTCAAGAGGTACTATCACTGGGTCGGGATGAAGAAGGACGTGGCTAGTTGGGTTGCGAGGTACGATGTGTGTCAGCTAGTGAAGGCTGGGCATCAGGTACCAGGTGGTTTGCTGAAGAGTCTTCCCATTCCAGAGTGGAAGTGGGATATGATTACTATGGACTTCGTGGTGGGTTTGCCAGTGTCCAGGACGTTTGATGCTATTTGGGTCATTGTGGACCGGTTGACTAAGTCAGCACATTTTCTGGCCATTAAGAAGACTGATGGAGCAGCAGTCTTGGCTAGGAAGTATGTGAAGGCGATAGTCATGTTGCATGGGGTGTCAGCGAGTATTGTGTCTGATAGGGATTCCAAGTTCACTTCGGTGTTCTGGAGGGCATTTCAAGCAGAGATGGGCACTAAGGTGCATATGAGTACAACTTATCATCCCCAGACAGATGGACAATTAGAGAGGACGATCCAGACATTGGACGATTTGCTGAGGATGTGTGTGTTGGATTGGGGTGGCCATTGGGCAGATCATTTGAGCTTGGTAGAGTTTGCTTACAACAACAGTTACCAGGAGAGTATCGGGATGGAACCATATGAGGCTTTGTATGGGAGGCCGTATCGTACACCGTTATGCTGGACTCAGGGGGGGGGGGGGAGAGGAGCATGTACGGGGCAGATTTTGTTCATGAGACTTCGGAGAAGATTCGGGTTCTCAAGCTGAACATGAATGAAGCTCAGAATCGGCAGAGGAGTTATGCCGATAGGAGGAGGAGAGATCTTGAGTTTCAGGTTGGAGATAGAGTGTACCTCAAGATGGCCATGTTGCGGGGTCCGAACAGGTCATTTACTGAGACTAAGTTGAGTCCGAGGTATATGGGTCCGTTCAAAGTGATTGAGCGAGTTGGACCAGTGGCATATAGGTTGGGGTTACCTGAGGTTATGCGTGCATTTCATAATGTTTTTCATGTGTCTATGTTGCGGAAGTGTCTCCGTGAGGATGACCAGTTGTTGGCTAAGATCCCTGAGGATCTTCAGCCCAACATGACTTTGGAGGCGAGACCAGTGAGGGTTCTTCGGAGATGGATCAAGGAACTTCGAAAGAAGAAGATTCCTTTGATGAGAGTCCTTTGGGACTGTGATGGTTTTGAGGAGTAGACTTGGGAGACGGAGGCGAGGATGAAGGCAAGGTTTAAAAACTGGTATGAGAATCAAGCTGCAACTTGAGCTTGCCTAGCCTGGTCCCATCTGTAATCCGTGGTTGAAGCGGGAATGGAGTATCCCAGACCATCTCTCTTGTTTAGTTGGTCGCTTGGGGTGGTTGGTTGTGCGACTAAGTAACAGGATGGGGTGGTGTTTGGGGTACCAAATTTCCGTGAGGCGGTGGGTTGCGGGAAAGTTTCCTGGAATAGAAGTTTCTATAAGTGGAAAGTTTCCAGAAGTGGGAAGTGCTAAAAATGGAAAGTTTTATGTGAGTTAGAATTTGTCCATTTTTAGTGGCGGAGAGCCTTGGAGAGGGCTTTAGCTGCCTTTGTGACGGGCTTTTTAGCCATTGTGTGACCTTTGTGGCGGGATGTTTAGCCATTGTGTGGCCTTTGTGGCGGGCTGTTTAGCCAGAATGCCTGTTGAGGCGGTCCTTCGGGACAGATGGTCTTTGTGACAGTCCTTAGGGACGAGTGGCCTTGGTGGTGATCCTTTTTAGGACATTTGAGTGGCTTTGGTGGCGGTCCTTTTTAGGACATTTGTTTGGCCTTGGTGGCGGTTCTTTTTAGGACATTTGTTTGGCCTTAGTGGCGGTCCTGTTTAGGACATTTTTTTTGCCTTTGTGCCGGTCCGCTGGGCAGAGAGATGATCCTTGTATGGTCATGAGGTATTCCAGTGAGGGGATATGTGGTTGGTAGGACATCGTGTCGTCTTACGCGAGCCACAGAAAGGAAATCTTGTTAGGGATAGGACTCAGACATGTTCAGAATTGTTTGCTCGCGACTCTTGGGGAACCTAGGTTCTCCTAGTACCGTCATATTCTAAGACTTTGTGGCTTGGGAGTATGGCTGGTATATCGACTTCGGATGACGATCCGGGGGCGCGCTGTAAGGTGGCAACCCGAGAGACGAGTATTGGACTCCCTTATATATATTATGGCATGCAGGCTTCAGACTGATGAGGAGCCAATAGAAACTCAAGGTTTAGGCATGTGAGTAAAAAGGAGAGTTCAAAAGTCGAGAGCAGATAATTCCTGGAGCGTGAGTCTATCGCCTAGAGGTGAACATTCATAGATCGGTCGGAGGAGTGCGGGCCGTGGAGACGATAGCACGGGAGTCCTTGACTGAGTGTTGTTCGAGATTCGAGGACGAATCTAAATTGGTGGGGGAGAATTGTAACATTCGCGAACCGGAATTCCGGTTTGCGATGAGCATCGATCGAGGCTGGGGGAGCATCGGTCGATGCTGACTCAATTTCCTGCGTTTTGACTTAAGTTAAATGCTGCGTTTTGGAAAAAGAGGAAAAAGGGGAAAACCCCTTAAGTCGTTTCTTTTGTCTCATTAGTTGTTTTGGCTGCTTTTGAGAGAGAGAAAAGAGAGAAAGAGTGTTCTAGGTGTTCTTGGAGATTTTCTGTGGATTTGAGGCTATTCCTGTAGAGATCTGTAGCTGGGATCGTTGTAGGAGTTTCCTAGGAGCGTTGTTTTGCTTGTTTGAGGTTCAGATTCTTCTTGGCAAAGGTAAGTGCATGACCATGGCTTATCTAAGCTGGAGATTACTCTGATCTGCTTGTTTCTGTGTTGTTAGGCTTGTTATTATGTCGTTTTGAGGGGTTGGGAAGCTTTCTTGTGGCTTGGGATCGATTCTTGTGGTTGCAGAAACGGAGATCCGGCGAGAAGCTTCGGGAGAAAATATGCTTGACATGAGCATCGATCGATGCACAATGGACATCGGTCGATGCTAGTGCGAGGATGGCGCGGTTTGACTTAGGAGCATCGGTCGATGCCATGTGGAGGCGTCGGTCGATGCGATTAGGGTTTCCGCGTAATGTCGAGCATGTGTCGATCGATGCATACCCTGTGTCGGTCGATGCTGGTCCCTGAGGGTGTCGATCGATGCATATCCTGTGTCGGTCGATGCTGGTCCCTGATGGTGTCGGTCGATGCAATCTTTGTGTCGGTCGATGCAAAGCCTGGTTTATTTGTTGATTGTTGTTTGATGGTTAGAGTATCTCTATTGCTTGTGTGTATAGCCCAATAGATGGGTGGATTGCCTTACTGAGTGTTAATAAAATACTCATGCATTGCAATTTGTGTTTGTGATGCAGGTAAAGGCAAAGTGTGATCGTGGAATCAAGGCAATGAAGAGGAGGATGTTCTAGTGGTTCGCTTGGTTGTCTGGCTTCTGTTAGCTTGCTAGGGTTGAGTCCTAGAATGTTGTTTAGGATTGCTAGTTATCTGGTTTATGCTGTTTGGATCATTAGTTTATGATTTGGTTTAATGTTGGTTATTGGAATGGTTATGATTTATTTATTGGATTATTATTTGGTTATTGGTATCTATTATTTCCGCTTTTGATTGTGCTTGTGACTAGGTGGCTAGTGAATATGAGACCACTTGTTGTAGTTTATTTATTTATTATTTATTATTTATTAAAAAAAATGGGTCAGGTCGTTTCAAAAATAATCAATAGATTAAATACGAAATTGTATATATATGTAAACTTATTTGATTTGCTTTTATACTATGAGATATTTACAGAAACAATAAATCAACTTAATTCAATTAAATAAAAACAATTTAGTTTAGATTTTTCAATATTTTCTTAACGAAATTATAGTAATTAATTATGATTAGTATATATGGAAAGAATAAAAAAATGTAGAAATTATATATATGTAAATTTGTAAACTAACTTACAGAAAATGTGTACTTTATATCCCACATCGACTAAACAATTTGGAATATGGTTCATAATCACTATAAATATATGACTAATATATTTTGAGTACAAATGAGCAAGAAGCTTGATTTATCATGTATCCAAATTTAACAGTTTAATTTGGTTTTATATTTGAGCTTATTTAAACTTTTAAAAAGTAAACATATTATAATATATTTACGTTTTTTTAAAAAAGTTTAATAGATTATAAATATTTAAATTTTTATAAATATTTGAACTCCGTCGAAATTTAATAATATTATAATATATTTAAGTCTATAAAATATTTAAGTAATATTATTAATTTTACTCTTAAAAATTTTAAAATATATAAAAAATTGAGTTAAACTCGTTAAAACATGTATTTTTATCAAACTATAAATTAAATTAGTTTCTCTTTTGGTTAATTATTTTCTATTTACATTTTTGTTGGAATCCTTTTTAGTATTATAATTAATTTAATTTTTGGTTTGTTAAATTAGTTGAACTATTATTTAAAAATATATATGTCCATACAAACGTATAAAAAAATTGAATTAGTGATATATTTGATCATAAAAAATTTAGACAATAATTATTTTAAAATAGTTTTTGCCTGCACAAAAGTGCGGGAAACTCCCTAATTTATTCATTATATATATAAATATTCAATTGTGGATGTGTTACAAATAAAAAATCGGTCTAGGCGCCACTGATATGGCTCAACACATATATACAGATTTTGAGGATGAGGTTATTGTCGTTCATATGTAGTATTTTCTTTTTGTTTCGAATTTTGCATATTTGGAGAGAATTTAAAGCAGATTCTTAGGGATTAAATAACACCCTTGTAAGGTCTATCTCTTTGATTTCGCAAGAATTGCTATCAATTTTATAGAATTTGAGATACAATAGGGGAAGTAATCCCAATTAAGGTTCGTGATAAAATTTAATATTAAATTATATATATATATATATATATATAATCCAATAGATGTGCAAACAGTAATGGTTATAACGGCTTATTTAACACATCTAACTGTTTTGATTCCGATAATCTCAGATGGTGAATTCTTTTACATGTTTTTTTGTATATATCAAAAATAATATTATTCATAAATAGGTTAATTTAGTCATTTGATCATGCTAGTTTTAATGATTTATGGGTTCTCAGGTTCTTGATGATGATTGTTCTTAAGTACTGAATTAGGGTTTTAGAGAATGAGATAGATTAAGTGGAGAAAAATATGGTGTAGTTTTCAAAATATAAAATTTTCTACTTAAAGAAGAAGGAAAATAAGAAAAAAAATGTAGATCCTTTTGTAGAAAGGGAAATAAAAAATAAAAAATGGAAATCTTTTATTACATACATCGGCGCAAAATGAAGCAATCGTTGAGAAAAAGATGAGTGAAGAAGTGTTGATAATGGAATAAGTGAAGTAAGAGAAAGAGATAGAGAAATTCGTTAACCAGATCTACACGAACTTGCTATTGTTCTTTCTTCATTTCTAAATATTTATGTTATAAATTAAGAATTTTGTTCAAGATATGTACTAAATCTATTTTTAAGTGTATATATATATATATATATATATATATATATATATATATATATATATATATATATATATCTTATAGTCATTGGTTCCGGGTGATTCTCGTCAAATTCATCTGTTAACCAAGCCAATAAGGTGACTATGAGACATAGTAGAAAGAGGTAAGTGGATGCAAATGTAATGAATAAATCAGATCCGACTTTGATGAGTAATGAATATCTATATATTTGTTTCTATAACTTGTTTATAAATTAAAATTAATCATCTGCCAAAAACTATTATCATTTGAATCTTTTTTAATCATCTGCAAAATGGTATATTGTATCTTTGTTGCGTTTGGTGGTTGGTGTTATTGATTATGAATGTCTTATGTCTTGTATACAAAGTATATTTCAGGTATTTTGTTGTGCACATTGAGTTTATTGTTATTCAGTATATCTATATATAATTTGATGAAGTTTTTTTTTATAACTTTTAGGGGGGTGTATTAAAACTGTGATTTTAGAGGATTTTATGAGATTTAGAAAATTTGAGATTTTGAGAGATTTAAAAAGAGTTTTTAGGATATTTGGTGGAATTGTTAAAAAAAGTTTGTGATTTGATGAGATTTAAAGGGATTATATTGGATGATTCTAAGAGATTTATAGGAATAATAAAATGGATTTCCAAAATAAATTGAAAGCTAAATAATAACCTTACAGCTTGTACTGTTAAAAAAATTGAAAGACAAAAATGGATTTCTCTGTTCATCATCTCCTATCCCCAAATTTTGTTTCATCATTTGTTTTTTTCTTCTAGTTTTAATTGTTAATTAAGAACCGGGGAGTGGAGAATCATGGTATCGTGGATAAAAATCATTGTCATCTCCCAGTACTGTTCATCATCTTCTAGTTTTAACTCCAGTAGTGTTCATCATCTCCTTCCCCCCATCATCATCTCCTTTTCACTGGCCGAACGTGGAGGTGAGGACGTGGTGGTTCCGAACGTTGATATGGAGGCGGCAAAAGAGGACAAGATTCAAGCACTTTGGTTTTGTTAGTGATGGTAATGATCATATTGTATTGATAGGGAAATTCTCTCTGTCTAAGCTGTCTATAGTGAGAGGAGAGGTCACAATGTTTTTTTTGTTGTAAAACAAATCCTTCAAAATAGCACCTCTAGAGGTGTGGTTTTAAAAAATTGGATTTGTAGTGTAAAAATGTATTCCAAATCTCTCAAAATCTTCCAAAATCATTGTTATGAGATTTTAAAGAAAAAAAAGTTATGTTTTTAATAACAGTTGATTTTATATGATTTTTAAAAGTTGTTGTTTGAATAACAAGACATTTTGAGTGATTTTGGGTGATTTTATTAAAATGTCATTTTCGATTTAGAAAAGGATTTTAAAATTCTAAATTGAATAACATGTGATTTTAATAAAAATCCAAAATCCTCCAAAATTATGGACTGAATACACCCCCCTTATTAACATTGCCACATTTGGTACTTTTCGTTGATGATACATGTCCTCACTTAGTTTGACTTTGTTCCTTTTAATTTTAGTTTAACTATACGTTTAAAACAATTATACCAATCATCAACTATGTTTACACTTGACATGTATTTAAGTTATTTTGTGAAAATTTTATATATTTACTATCACATACTATAATTGATACATCTACTTCACACATTTTTTCTATATTTTTTTATTTGTTTTTTTCTTTCATTATTAAAACTAAAAAATATTAGCCTACTTTGTAATAAAATTTACTACCACATAAAATTTACTACCACATAAAATTTATTAAGCTATACATTTACTTCATACATTATTCAAACAATTTATTTGATTTGTCTATCATCACTTAAAGTAAAAAAACATCACACTATATACTTAATAATACACTACATTACTTAATAATAAACTACAATATTATCTTATATAATATCACAATTTTTTTTTTTTGAATTTTAGATCCACTTACCCCCACAATAAGAAATAGTGAAATCCTAACGTTGGATAGGGTTTCTTTCATTGATGAGGCTTGGTGCATTAGTCAAACCAAAATATATCACCACAAACTCATAATGTTCATACCTTTTCCTGAAAGTCTTTTTCCTCACATCCACTTTATCTATCGAAATCTGATGATAACCCGACACCATATCAATCTTTGACAACTAAGTAGCACTTCTAAAATTTATGTCCAAGTCCGCCCCGCGGCCCATATAATATATTAAAAAATAAAGTAAAATTAATAAATAATAATTTTAAAAATAATTTTAAATTAAATAAATGTTTATATTAATGTTTATAGATGTTTTAATTTTTTTACATTAAATTTATTTGTATTACCACATACTTTTAAAAGATATATATTTAAAATTATATAAAAAGAGTTATGTAACTATATTAAATATTTATTTTTATGTAATATTTGAAAACCGCGGGCCGACCCGCCAACCCGCGGATATAACCCGCTAAAACCCGCAGTCCGTTTGGGCTAGGCCCGCAAGGCTCACTTTTTAACGGACTTAATATTTAGTGTCGATACCCGCCCCGCTGAGGTACTATTTGGGCTAGGCCTGCGGGCATAGAGCCCGCTTGACACCTCTACATCCACCTCATCTATCGAAATCTGATGATAACCCGACGCCATATCATTCTTTGACAACCAAGTAGCACTTCTCAACTAATCCAACAACTCATCGATTATATCACAGTGACCAAGTTCAGACCTCGATAATCAATGCACAAGTGGAAACTTTCGTCCTTCTTCTTAACGAACAACGTTGATGCTCTCCATGGTGGAACGCTAGGACAAATGAATCCCTTGCTAACCAAATCCTCCAGCTACTTCTTCAGCTATGCCATCTCTTCTGGAGCCATCCTACAAGGGGCCTTAGATAACGACATTGTCCCCGACTCCAGCTCGATCGTGAAAGGAACAGACCGAGATGGTGGTAACCCCTGCAACGTCTGGAAAAAATTCTCAAACTCCTCAACAACCCAAATACCTCCAACCGTAGACAGCCCCACTGACTGCAGCATATAATTTGTAACTAGATAGGCCTCACGCCCTTTCTCGAGATAACGAGACTGAAACAACCCGACCCATTTTTTAAAAAAATAATATGATTATATAATTAAGCATCCCATACTACTTAATTAAACCAACCAAAC
The DNA here is from genome assembly GCF_030686135.1 of Camelina sativa. NCBI lineage: Eukaryota > Viridiplantae > Streptophyta > Magnoliopsida > Brassicales > Brassicaceae > Camelina > Camelina sativa. Next base: position 23,777,605 of record NC_141880.1, on the reverse strand, counting down.
CACAATTCATCAATAAACCAACAACAACCAATATGCACAGCGGAAACATACCAACAATACAAAACCAACATATCAACAATACAATAAGATTCCTAACCATTCTATCCAGCAACCTAGCATAACTCTATCCAAGGTTCCAACATAAAAAATATATCCAACCACACACAAACGAGACCCTAGATCATCCTCCTCCTCATCGCCATGATTCCACATCACAAACCAGGAAAAACGCAATAGACAAGTTGGTGTCGACCGACACTGATCCCAACATGGTGTCGACCGACACCCACCTGGTGTCGATCGACACCGACCCTGCAACACGATCTGCACGAAGCCGAAAGTCGAAGAATTGTTTGCTAAATCCTCCAAATCGTCCAAAACTCATCCAAAACTCCTAGAAACTCATAGGAACCAACATCCAACCACAAAGACACAAGAATACAACAGAAAAAGCCACAAAACAAGCAAAACAAAGGATTCTCAGGCATAGATCAGTCATGGTCATGCACTCACCTCTTTGCAGGAATATTCTGACCAAAAGATGCCGAATCCCACACCTTAGAAAGCTTCTCCTTCGTCCTTAGCTCTAGATCTCCACTCCACAAGAACAAATCTCACCCCACAAGCCTAGAATCTCCCAGAAACCTCTCAAGAACACTCTCCAATGTTTTCCTCTTCTTTCTCTCTTTTCCTCTCAAAAACGGCGACCAACACTCTAATCCACGACCCTAGGTTGACTTTTCCCTTATATGTGTCGGTTTGGAACTTCAACTGAACCAAACCAAACCAAAACGGTAATTCAAACAAACCTGGTCGAACAAAAAAATGATGGTGTCGATCGACAGTCACCTTGGTGTCGATCGACACCCCTTCCCAATACCTAGAAATTGGTCCGCGGATGTTACAGAAACTCCTTGAAGTCGGTCTCACTCTCTGAAATACCAGCTTCTCTCTTAGGCGTTCAAATGCCACTCTACCCCGATGATAATCAAGATGCACCATGTATCAATCAAGAATGACATCATACAATTTCACAGGACTGATAATCAAATCAACTGGCATGGACTCTCCTACAATCTAAATATCAATACCTCTCGACCATCCAAGAAGCCTCCTAAACTCGCCTTTCACGAATCTAATGACTGTGGACCGCTCTCTGGGATCTTCGCTAATATTGGCGCTTTCAGCGCACTATGGGGTAATGAAGCAATGAGTTGCTCCATAATCAAACAAGATGTGAGACTTAAATCCGTCAACTAATAAGGTCCCTACACACACCTAATCTGCTAAGAACCATAAAATTTATCACACACAATTCATAAAACCTGAACTACTAGAATTCACCAAGTCTCAGTCTCAGAAGTTATACCGGTCTCCACGATCGAGTACTAGTTCCACTGGTCTCCATGGTCGAGTAAACCTGAGGTGTTTGCTCGATCCGTTCCACTGGCTGCACTCCTGTCGGCACTCCAGCATGCGCCACTACCACCGCCATCTGCTGCAACTTGGACACATGGGCTTGATGTGCCTAGGCTCTCTGTAGTGGTACCAAACTTGACATGCCGTCTGAGCTGCCGTCAGCGCAATTCTCTGAGGATAGCTCACCACCTTGTGGTCCATGCTATCTCACCTGTAACATTCTGCACCACTCGGTCTCTGTATCACCTCCCACTTCCTCTTGGTTCCCTGCGCAGGATTGTCGCCCTTGCCAGAACCACCATGTTACTGACCCTTCCTCGGTAGAACAGTTGGACAGACTATCACCACCTGTGCCCTCATATCCTCCTCGATCTCAGTCGCGGTCTTAACCAACTCTGTTCTCGTGGCATAACTCTGCCCTCTACAATGGACCCTTAAGTCATCTCAAAGTTCCCTCATGAACCTCCGGACCTGCGGCTCCTTTTACTCCATCGCTCGGCACCCATACACCAAAAGCTGACTGAACTCCACGTCTAACTCACGTACTGACCGTGCTCCCTGCATCAGCTGCAAAAAACTGCACGTCCACACGGTCTATTGCCTCACGAGAAATAATTATGGTTGAACTCCTCCACATAATCAATCCAAGTCATCTCACTCTGCACCCCCTAGCAGCTACCAACCTCCACCACAAGTGGGCATCATCTGCTAGGTAAAGGACCCCTATGTACACCTGATACTCCTCGGGACACCTGAGAGACTGGAAGTTGCGGTCCAGCCTCTTCCTCCATGCATTCACCTTAGAGGGCTCAGCACCACCAGAAAACAGAACTCTATCGATCCCACACATATCTCCCAGCGCACAGATGTACTGAAAATGATCTCCTGCAACTACAGTCACCGGATGCTACACTTTTGCCGCCACAGGCGACCAAAGCCTATGCCAGAAAAACTCCTAGCACCGACAACGTCCACACCGGCTCCAACCGTCCCATCAGTACCACTACTGGCAAATCACTAACCTCTCGTGAAATGCATGCGACTCACTGATCCCCTCAGCCATCATACTCTGATCCACGGTCTCATTAGCAATTGGGCTATTGCCCCTACCACGACCAAGACCACAACCGTGTCCACGATCACCATCGTCTCCACGACCAACAACATCACCACCTCTAACATTTACACTACCAAAGCATGCAATCCACAACATCGACAATGCAAAGCACAATGAACTTGTACCTATAACCATAAGGGCTCTGATAGCAAACTGAAACGATGTGATCCTTTTTTAGTATAATAAATAACTAATGATCATATACTCACTAACAGCCTAACAGCACTGAATTCAAACAACAAATAATCAGTATCAAACAAGCAATAATCCACTAACCAACTAACCAATTATATATCAAACCAACATAAACCAATAATAAAACATCCAACAATTTCGTGAAGCAATAAACCATCCACCTACAACATTCTAATGACCACCTACAACATTCTAATGACTCGACTCTAGCAACCTAACATAAACCATACATCAATCAAACAAGCCACTAGAACATCCTCCTCTTCATCGCCTTGATTCCACGATCACACTTTCGCTTACTTGCACGACAAAAACAATGAGATGCGTGAGTATTACCAGAAATACCTAGTCTTTCGATCCTCCCATCTACTGGGCTATACACACAAGTGAAAAGACAAATACAAACAGTGCACAAAGCATCAAAAAGGACAATCTGTAATATTGGTGTCGATCGGCACCGTCGCGTAGACGTCACCGAAACACAAGTTCTCTCGACTCATCTCGGCTCCAACCGTCGCCAACACGTCCGTGAGGCCAAAACCAACCTCAACAGGCCACAACCACCACGACAACCACACACAAACAAGCACACAAGCAATCAATCTCACAAAATCATACAAAACATACATCTAATTGCTTAGATAAGCCATGTTCCCGTGATCACCTCTTATACAAAAAGATTCTGAAACAAAACGATGAAAATCACACCAAAACAAGATTCCTACCACGTTCTTAGCCACAGATCTCCACTCCAAAAACAGATCTCGCTAGAAACGGCTTAGAACTTCTGAGGAACGCTCACATAAACTTTTTAGAGAGAAATTTTTTTTTTCAAGTTTTTAGAACCACAAAATGGCTAACACCACTCTAGGGCATCCAGTTGTCTTTAACAAGCGAGTCCTAGAGTTCTCCCATCAATCCGTGTTGAACCGGGGAAACGGAAATAACCCGAGCCCTAGACATGTACCTCATTATAATAGATATAAGTGTCAATAGATTTTACAAAGAAAATACATGTAAAACGAAAAGATATCAAAAGTCCGCTTGTAACCAAAAGAGATAATATAATCAATCACACATTGTAACCAAAAGCGAAATTGATTAACATTCATAGAAATTTTGTGTCAATATGAATTATGTTCTAAGTACTTGGAAAAAGTTATCTACTTACATATTTTCTATTTAAGAAAACATTTCAAAATTTAAATCTATAAATTTACTATCAACGCTTATATCAAAATAATTGAATTGTGGAAGGTATTTTTATTTGTCGAGTTTAGAGATTCATCCATTATTTTGAGAGAAACAGTAATATATGCATTTCAACAAAAAAAAAAAGAAAAAAAGAACAAAATTGTGTGGAAACTATTAAAAAGTAGTGGTATATATGTAACATATTTTTCATATATAACATTATTTTCAAGAAAAGAGTATAAAATTTATTTATTAGTAATTCACAAATATAATATACTACGAAGCTGAAGTGCATGAAAATTTTAAATTATCAAGGTTTTTCCTTACAATATAATTTATAAACATATAGATAAAATATTTTAAAACTATTTTCCAAGATATATTAATAAATTGTACGCACACATCATATATAATTGAATAGAAACTTCATTACATATTCTGAATTAATAATGTAAACCTAACCCACGCATTGTGTCGGCAATTTCTAATAGAGATATTCCTCAAAATACTGTAATTTCAATTTTTTTTCCCAAAAATATAACTCTTGAGTCTTTCCAAAATACCACAAAAGTTTTGTTTTCCAAAAATACCATAAAACAATATTTTTATATTGGAAATTCTTGTTTTAGGCTAGGATTGGAAAAATTAGATTTAGAGTATAGTTTTTAGGGGGTAGGGTTTAGTGTTTAGGATTTAGGGTTAGTTTTCAATATAGCAAATTAGTTTACTTTTGTTGTATTTTTGGAAAAAAACTAAAAGTGGTATTTGTGAAAAAAAACTCATTTCAATGGTAATTATGAGAATTACCCTTTCTAATACTATATATATACCAACAAATGAACGTATAAAATCCCTATCTGCATCGACCGATGCAACCCGCGTCTCCATCAAATATCTATCTGCGTCGACAGATGCACAACTTTCATCGATCGATGCAGTTGCTCGAAGTACTGCCGAATATGATCTCCTCAGACTCCTCTAGGCTGCGTGATGCCAAAACCACCCTCCAAAGGCCACAAACACCACATTAAACATTCACAAACAAGCACACAAGCAATCAACACCCAAAATCACACAAAACACACACACTACAAAAAAATGGTTGATTGCATCACTTAAATAGTATCACAAAAGTAAATGATATCCATTTAAATGACGTATTAATAAATGATGTATAATATGTGGTTTAGTATCAATTGTAATTATTGATGTTATAATGGAATAATTTGACATCGGTTCAGTAAAAATGACACAAATTTATTTTAACTTGTATAATTTCAAAAATATTTAATAAAAATAGAAATTTACATCACTTAATATAATGATGCAAACTAAATATCAATAATAAAATAGTACCAATTAATACATAATCGATTCAAAATTTTTAAAAATACATGTAATTTCATAATTTTATAGTTATCGCTTGCATATAATTGGTGCAAGTCAATCTTAATTTACATGTGTCAAGTCTTAAAATATTTTTAAAACAATAAATCAATATACCGCAAATCTTTTCAATAAATAAATAATTATAAACAAAAAATCGTATATATATATTTTCTGTTTGGACTACAGATGTGGTTTCAATATTTAAAATATCGAAATCTATTTCTTTTACTTTTTTTAATTTCTCATTTTTATTTGTTTTATTAAAAAATATATGTATTAAAAACTATTTATTTTTTTTAATCTGAAAATTCATTTCCACAATTCACGATCTTTGTAACTTCTCAAAAAAAAAAAAATCTTTGTGATTATTTAAAGGTGAAAGTGATTTTACATTAGCAAAAAAAAAAAAAAAATTGGGAGTGATCAAAACAACAACTTTTGCATAAGTTGTTTTTGATTATAACCAAGACTACTGCTGGTAAAACAAATTATGCAACTACAACACATCTTCAGATATTATCATCACATCTAAGAACATTTGAAGAAAGTGTAATTTTCTTTTCCATATTTTTTTATCAATTTTCTTTTATGATCTCATGTAGAATTCTAATTTTTTTCTCTGTTACTTTTGGTTATATACTCAGAAAATCTCAAGATTAAACAACAATGTCATCAAGATACTGGAAAAGAAAGGCATGGAAGACAAGTAATATGTGTTTCATATAACACTTAAGGATGAAGAAATACATGTAACACTTAAGCAAGAAAAAACCATAGCTTAAAGATATTAGTACAAATTTGAAAATATTTTAATAGATATCAAAAACAATTTTCTGCATATTAAAAATAATTTCGTAAATATTTATTCTAAAAAATCTCTGTTATTAATTTTGGTATTATTAAAACAAAAAATATTTTATTAGTATCGGTTATTAATAAATGATACCAAAATTTGAAATCATTTACAAAAAACTGACACAAATAATTAAAATCATTTGTTGTAATTGACTTACGTATAACATCGGTTTGAATTAAACTGATACAAATTATTTGCATCAACAAATAGTAAATCATTTCTTCAAGTGATGCAAGTTAATTTCACATCATTTAAATCTGATGTATATATATAAAATAGATGATTCAAAACAATAGTTTTTTTTGTAGTGACATCTAATCGCTTAGATCAGCCATGGTCTTGTGGAAAAAAAAAAATCAGCCATGGTCACACACTCACCTCTTAACAAGAAGATTCTGCACCAAAAACGACGAAACAACCCCCACAACAAGCTTCCCACCATGTCCTTAGCCACAGATCTCCACTCCAGGAATAGATCTCTCTAGAAATGGCTTAGAACTCCTCAAGAACGCTCACAAGAACTTTTCAGAGAGAAAACTTTTCTTTTCTAGAGTTTCAAACGACAAAATGGCTAATCCAACACTAGGGCATCGAACTCCCCTTTTATAAGTGAGCCATAGGTTTTTCCCCATCAAACCGCGTCAAACCAGAGACATTGAAGTTAACCAGAGCACAAACCGCGCCTATGTATCGTTCGATGCCCATCCTTAGCTTCGATTAATGCTTAAACTGGAAACTTAAGCGTTACAATTCTCTCCCACCAACATAGATTCGTCCTCAAATCTCGAACAACCCTCAACCAAGAACTTTCGTGCAACCGTATCTGTGGCCCCCACTTCCTCTGACCGAAACTATGAAGGTTACCTCTAGGAGATAGACTCACGCTTCAGGCATTATTTACTCTTGACTTTTGGATTTTCCTTAGCCATAGGTCGCAACCTTGAGTTTTTATTGGCTCATCATCAGACCTTAGCCTGTATGCCATAGTGTTGGCTCATTATCGGGCCTCATTAACACGCATGCCATAATATTTAAAGTAAGTCCAATAGTCGCCTCTTGGGTTGTCGGCCTACAGCGCGCCACCAGTTCGCCATCTGAAGTCTATACACCAGTCATACTATAAAGCCACAAAGTCTCAAAATATGACGGTACTAAGAGAACTAAAGTTCCCCAAAGAGTCGTTTTGGATCAACTGTCTTAGATCAAACAATTTTGAACACGTCTGAGTCCTATCTCCAAACTAGGTCTCCCTCCTGTGGCTCGCGTAAAACATCATAACGTCCTACCAACCACATATCCCCTCACTGGAACTCATGACCACACAAGGATCGTCAAAATGTCACAAGGGCCGCCACTAAGGCCAACAAATGTCATAAACAAGACTACCGCCAAAGCCAAACAAATGTCCTACAGAGGACAGCCACAAAGGCCAAACAATTGTCCTAACTAGGACCGCCACCAAGACCACACATCTCAAAGGACCGTCACGAATACCACACATACCGAAGGATCATCACGAAAACAACACATCCCGAAGGATCACCTAAAACATGCCACACATCCGAATGACTATCACTAAGACATGCATCCCGAAGGACCGCCTAAAGAGACCACATTAGCTAAAAATTCCGCCAAAAATGCCACAGGATTGGCTAAAGAGCCCGCCACAAAGGCTACAAATTGGCTTAAAAGCCCGCCACAAATACCACACATTGTCTCAAAAGACCGCCACAAGGGCCACACTCTTAACGCAAAAGTCTGCACACAAACCCACACAAGCGACACCAAAGGCCCACAACTACTAAAAATGGACAAATTTTAACTCACATAAAATTTTCCATTTTCAGAACTTTCAACTTTTGGAAACTTTTCACTTTTAGAAACTTCCCCTTCTAGAAACTTTCCACTTCCAAGAACAAGCTTCAATTAAAATACGTATCCCCAACACCACCTAATCTTGGTACTTAGTCGCATATCCAACCACCCCTAAGCGACCAAGTATCAAGAAAGATGGGTTGGAAAACTTCATTCCGCTTCAGCCACAAACTTCACCTCACCAACAACCACAACAAAAATTGGGAAGAGGCTAGACAAGCTCAAGCCTCAACCTGCTTCTCAAACCACTTCTTGAACCTTTTCTTCATCCTCGCATCTGGCTCCCCATTCTGCTCCTCAACACCGTCACAGTCCCTTAGGACTCTCATCGAAGGAACCTTCTTCTTCCGAAGTTCCTTAACTCTCCTCACGAGCACCCTCACTGGTCTTGCCTCCACAGTCATGTTGGGTTGAAGATCTTCAGGAATCTTAGCCAACAACTGATCATCCTTGTGAAAACACTTCCACAACATCGACACATGGAAGACCTTGTGGAACGCACGCATAGCATCGGGCAACTCCAGCCTATATGCAACCGGTCCTCTCCACCCATGTACCTCGTACTCAGCTTAGCCTCTGAAAATGACTTGTCTAGAGCCTGCAACATGACCATCTTGAGGTACACTCTATCACCAACATGAAACTTAAGATCTTTCCTCCTCTTATCAGCGTCACTCATCTACCGATCCTAAGCCTCCGAGGTCTCCTGAACAAAATCTACACCATATATGCTCCTCTTCCCCACCTGTATCCATCATAACGGCGATACTCCCCTGGCAGCTGTTGTTACAAATAAACTCCACCAAGCTCTGGTGATTCGCCCATTGGCCACCCCAATCCAGCACACACATCGTCAATAAATCCTTCAAAGTTTGGATCATCCTTTTTGACTGTCCATCTTTCTGAGGATGGTAGGTTGTACTTATGTGCACCTTGGTGCCCATCTATGCCTGAAACACCCTCTAAAACACGGAAGTGAACTTGGAATTCTTGTCAGACACAATACTCGCAGACATACCATGCAATATGACTATTTCCTACACATATGTCTTACCAAAACCATTGTCCCATCGGTCTTCTTGATGGCCAGAAAATATGCCGACTTAGTCAACCTATAACACCCCCGGACCATTCTAGAACTAAGAACGAATCGGAAGCGTTACTTGTGATGCCCATAGACGATCCGACCAAGGTTACTAGAATGAATCTAATACCTTAGTCAGTCCATCCACGGGTGTCGTTCCTCTCGAACACGGCATAAGGCTTTTCAACCCGTACCATGTCCACGAGTTGTGTTAGTCAGGACAAGACTAATATTGAGTGGAACACAAGGCTTTTAATAAAAAAAACTTATTTCATATAATAAATCGTTGTAAACACTTACAAAGGATTGGGATCCTATAGCCTAAGCCCCAAAACGAGTCAATAACAACAAATCTAGTTTTAAAAAGGCAACGAACTCTATCGGTGTCCATCGTTTGTGCTTTCCCAAAAGGTCTCCCAAATACGGTTACCTGAAAAACAAAAGTAGAATCTTGAGTAATCTAAGATTACTTAGAGTGTCCGAGATCTAACAATCAACAACCCCAAACCTAATCCCCCAAACAACAATCAATCACACAACATACAATCAAGCTTTACAAGCAATCATACATACAAGACACAACAATGCTTAAACAAGCAATCATACCCCATATAAAGTACTCACAATGGAAGCAAACTAACACAAACAACATGGCACCACTATGAGTAAGGGTCAAAAGGCAATGTTTTTTTACCCTTAGCCACCAAGGCTAGAAGGATCACATCCTTTCCCCCAAACCGTGTACAAGGGACCTATTTTCTTACGACAAAATTTAATACTTTGTCAAGTAGTGCCCGGTGGTAGTGAACCGCTCCGAGCCGTTGGGACAATCACGATCTCGCCACTCGCTAGACATAGAAAGACTAACTCTACACTACTCACTACGAGCCTAATGTAATCTCATTACTACTCACATTATATCTACTAACACACAAGCCAATCAAGAAACAACAAGATTAACTAACAACAATCAATCAATTATACAAATAAATAACCAAACAGACAATGAAACAATCAACATAAATAATGCCTGATTATCATGCCAATAAATACCAATTATTGACCATGAACAACCAAGTAGCATAACAGTTATACCAACGATACTCTAACCTCATAAAATTGCATAAGAAACTTCACAACATCCAATAGATCTCAAAAATATACTAAGTATAGTTCCTAAACCTCACACAAACTTCACAATATTAAAATAAATCAAGCAAAGATGCTAGATCTAAACTAAACAATCAAATCGATCTCACGTAGGAACGTAGATCTAACTATCATGCATAATTTACACAAGTATAAACATGCAACCTCAATCCTAAACTCATACACAAAATAAAATCCTAGTAATGTGCTACTACACATGCTTCAGTACTCACCTTGACCTTCATGTCGAGAAACGACATTCTACTCCAACCCGCCTATTGATCTCGATCCGACTAGCTTTCTCCAACGATGGATCTAAGCTTGGGACCAAACCAAAAACTTAGAAAAATATTCTAAAAGGAATAAAAGACTAAAGGCAGAACTTACTTACCAGATACCCGACCACGACTCTCGACTCAACCAACTTATACACGCCTCTCCTCTCCAAGCTTTTCGAACTAACTAACAATCTAACAATTCTAAAGTGGGATTTTAGTGTGGAAAGCTAATGAACTAAAGCTATATTTCGTGGCCTTATATAGGAGAGGATACTTAGCGCCGAATTTAAGGGAAACACGAGCTGGTGGATAAGGTTTACCCATAACCTTATCCTTATCCACTTTTATCCTTATCCAAACTCAAACTTAAGCTTATCATTGGACGTCTTCATCCATTTGTGTGACATCTCGTGGTCTGCACATTCCAAGCTGGTGACATAGCTGCTTACACCACAAGCAGCTTCATGACACATCAACTTTTCGGTCAAATCTGAACAAAACGTCCCTCCGACTGATTTCGTCTTGAGAAAATTCTAAAACTCTTTAAATAAATGATTAAGTCATTTAACTACTCCACTAAACCTTATTGTCTTCGTATCCAAATCCGTTTGATGATCGCTCGCTTGTCTCGACAACAGCTTCTTTTCGGCAAAAAATTTCAGAGAAAAAACTTTTTTTTCTAGAGTTTAGAACGATAAAACGGCTTTTCCAACATTAGGATGTCAAACTCCTCTTTTATAAACAAGTCCTAGGTTTTTTTCTATCAAAATGCGTCGAAGTGAAGACATTGAAGCTAACCAAGTACAAATCGCACAATTGCATCGATCGATGCCCATCCTTAGACATCGATGTTTAAACTGGAAATTTGGTTGGCAAATGTAACAATGTCAAACTTATAAGCCACGTGACCTCTTATGAGACTGCAAAATAAAAGGACTATATTTAACGTAAAATCTGGCGATATGTGTAAATGAAATGCTAAATTAAAAACAGCAAATCTCTAACATAAGTAAGATGGTTTTCTAGTATTTTTGGTTTGTTTGTGACATTATCATCATAGTCACAAATAATATATGTAAATATGTAATCCAACTACAAAAGATGATCAATTGATTTATGTTACTCATAGGCGATTACAATGAAATAAACAATTTGAAGACCGTTAAAAAAAAACAATTTGAAGAAAAAATCCACAACACATGAATCATCCACGATATTAACTTTTTCCTGCGTCACAGTGTTTGGTTACAACAAAAAACTCTATTTGCAAATGTGGAAAACAACGTTTGCATCAATAAATGTAAAAAACTAAAATTCTCGAGAAAACAATTTTATATTTAGTGTAAACAATTTATAAAATTTGAACCTTTGGGGGTTTCCATTATTTTAGCTGTTAATATTTTAAAGAATTCCTTAACTGATGTAAAATGGTTTAGAACTCGTTTTAAAAGCCTCCTTATATAGGAGTAATTGTCTCATAAAGACTTGGGGGAAGGGGGTGTTAAAATTTTATACTTTAGGTAAAACCGTAAAAAAAATATTCATATGTGATGGTTTTATATGTAAAAAATTTATGATATGTACTTTTAATATTGTTGTTACATACAGAATATAACCATCTAAGTCATAACAATATTTTTCTATTCACTAGTTAATGAACATATTTTTTTGGTAGCGAATGAAAAACAATGTCTTTACTTTTTCAGTTTTTGTATTTCATGTATTAGAATTAGAGCATCTCCAACAACCCCTCAAACCCTCAAATATTGAGGGGTTTTAATCTCCAAAAAATCATCAAACTCTCAATTTTTAAAGGTTTGGATAGTGAACCCTCAAAATTGAGGGTGCACAATTGAGACCCTTATATTTTTTTATTTATTTCAGTTAAGTCCATATAACTTTTATATCTTACAAATAGTTCTATTAAGTTCAATTGTTTGAAATATATTTATATAATTCAATTGTTTGATTTATATCTATATAAATTCTATTATTTGAAATAAATCTATATATTCAAACGCACTAAATAAAAATTGAAATTATATATATATATAAATATATCATTTATAAGCAATTTTTATACAACAATAATATTACATTGAGTGATTTAACATAGAATTAAACTAAAATTAGGAAAATAATAATGCATAAACACACAAAATAAATTAACACAGGAAATAAAGTACATGGACATAGAAATATTGTTTGATATATTTTTCAAATTGTGTATTTTATATTTATTTATGAAAGTATTATGATTATAATTAATAATTGGTAAGATTGTGGACTATAATGTAAATAGAAAAACTTTTTAAAATACATTTGAGGATGTGCCATGTGGCCCTTAAACCATTCTTCTGAAGGTGAGCTCCCCTTAAAATGAAGTCATAAGGCCTCTCCATACACATTTTTTTAGAGAGTTTTTAATTAAATAATAATAAAATAAGACACAACAGTGTAGATAGTTAGATACATGTCTTTGCATAGATTTTAAAGAACCTCGGAGACACTTGAGCTGGCAACATGTTATTGGTCTTCGACTTTTATTTTGCAAGAACTTTAGATTTGGAACGCTTTTTCGAACAATATATATATCTTCGTCTGAAATTATATCTCATATATCCTATATTATCTCCAAGTTGTAAGTTTAGATGCAAACATCAACCTAACATCATAACGATGGTACAACAACCCAAGAATTAAAGATTATATATCACAAATTAAGACGACAACTACATAAAAATCGCAAAGAATAATATGTACGTATAAACGGTAACGATATAAAATCTCGCGTATAAATGTCTTATCTATCGAGATAATTGTAAAGAACCAAGGTTGATCACTGCGAGATGCACATTTTAACATATTATTCATCAAACTCTTAGAACGATATTGATATACATTGACTATATGTTATACAAGTATACAACGATGTAAAATCAAATAATCAATATGACCAATTGCATTATTGGACTTATATAGATCAATCTCGTCCTCGGTTTGCTCTAGACCATCCCATGAACGGAGCAAAACCCCTCTTTGATTTTGTCTTCTTGAAAGAACAATCTCTCTCAAAATCCTTCTCTTTATTCTTCCTCTCCTCTTCTTCCCTCACGTTTGACATCACACGCGTCAGCAAAGGCGAGCTCGCGAATGTGACGAGTCTCCTCTTCTCGAGCTCCTCCGTCATTACAACCTCTTCTTCAACATCTTTAGACGTCGTCTTCGTGTGATGCTGTTCCACGAACTTGAGTTCCTCAATCTCCGGATTGTCTAGGCGACTCGACCTCGTCCTGCTGAGTTGTTGTATCTCCTCCCTCCCATGTTTAAGTTCTTGTGTTAGAGTTTTGATTCTGTTGGTGAGGATGGTGTTTAGTTGTAGCGTTCTTGTAAGATTTTCTCTGGTCTGATCGAGCTCGAGTGTAAGAGATCGTAGTCTTGATAGAGGAGTCGGCCCACTCAGAATTGATTTTGTTTCCTTTGTCCGAATCTGAAACCGTCAAATACATGTGATGTAAAAAGTAAAAGCTAGATTACAGGAATGTATCAATTTATACAAATATACAATGACATATCAATGGTGGACGTGTTACATATAAACACACGCAGTCACGCACGTATATGAATATATAATTTTTCATAATGAAAAAGTTTTATAGATATAATTTATCTTTTGTTAAATTTACACACACATATACCTAAAAATAAAAATGTGTGTGTTGTTAGTATTTTATTTTATAGGTTGACAATGTTATATACATTCTTAAAATATATACACTCTCCCTACTATTATTTGTAAAGTCGTTTATAAAACTAACCTTAGTTTTGTAAGTATTTACAAGGGTATACCATTGGAACAATGACAAAATAATTTATTTTCGTGAGGTTAAAATCATCTAATTATCGGATAAACACTCGGATCCCGGGTCGGATCTGAAATTTTTCAATTCTTGAAATTTTTCAATTCTTTAAAAATAAAAGGGAGCGATGATTTCCAAAATTCTTCTTTCGTCGAGTTGTAAAAGAAACACTTGAATAGCAGATGATGTCCCAGGTTCGATATGCGAGAAAATTCCATTATATTTTTTCCCCCTTTAATGCTATGTTATAAATAATGGTCCAGTTTATAAATAATTAAAGTTTCAACATATTTACTTTTCTTTTTAACACTCAATATCTTTCCTATTATACGAGATTCTATCCTATTTCACCAGATTTTGTTTTATGATATTCCTAAAACCAAGATTTATAGTTGTTATTTTTTGCCAAATTTATAGTTGTTATTATTAATCAAGTATTGCACGGGTATTAATAAGGGAAACAGATTTTCAGCAAATGGCATAAGAAATCTTTAAATATGAACTAATAATTAATATAAAAAAACGGATCTTTAGCAAATTTAAATTATTAACTTTAATATTTATAATTTATTATATTCAAAGATTTCTCTACAAGTTTAGCAATAGATAAAATAGAAATTAAATGTATTTTTTCTTATGCATTAATCATTCCTATTTTATTTTTAGCAACCATTTAATTAAATCCATAATTATCTCCAAAAAACAAGGTAGTTACAATATTGAAATATTACAATTACCATATATCCATAATGTTACCTTTAAATTTGAGCATATTCCCACAACTAAACTAATTTACTATAGTCTGGATTGTTTGAAAGATTGTGTATCAAACCTAAGAACTTATTTGTAGTATAAATATATCCTGCATAATTCTGATTTCTGAATAACCTAAACGTAAGAACTTGATCACAAAAAAAAAAAATGTCTTCACATACCCTAAAGAGATCAAGCTTTTCAACACAACTTTGCGCATCTTGGTCAAAATCCTCTATTCGTAGAAGCAATACACTTCACAAACTGGGGAAACATTGAGTATGATATGTAAGTTGCTCCACCAATTCCATAGTCATATATCTGATTATCTTATTCATATTTTTATTTTACATGTATGTAATTTTCTTTAATATTTAAGTTTCCAAAGTTTTACTAGCTGCCCTTGACCAATTTTGACATATTGTACCTAATATTTTCATTGGAAAATTTGCAGCTGAGTTTGATGCAAACTAGAATTCAGCTGGTGACGATGTAGTCATTTATGTTTTTGGCGTTTCAAAAACATTTGCTTTAAAGTAATTCTATTTTCACTGAATTCAGGTGTTGGTTCAAAGTTATTTTATAATCATTTTTTAATGTACATAATTTCAAAACTTTTACAGGTTTCTAAAAGGTTAAAAGAGAAGGTTCTCAATTTATCTTAGATCCATAAATTCCAAAAGCTTACTAAGTTTAGGCAGAGGTATGCATATTATGTCTAATGATATTTGTTATGGAGTACAAATTGATCCTTTTTTTTTTTTTCCAGTTTTCCACTATCAAGAGATCATCCGGAATTTTTACTGTGAAGGTTTATGTATTTTTGTTTTCCAAAAATGCATTCAATTTATCTATTGTCGGACTAAATCATCTTAGCGTTTATTTAAGTTATATTCTCAATTTTATATATTTTTTTTGTTTATGCGTAGCAGTGTGCACAATTTTGTTTTTGAATGAACCATTGGCTTTAATAGCATTCTATGTTTTAATTATTATGTGTACAATTCATTTTATTATTAAACAAATTGGCACAATATAGACATGATTGATTTACTCATATGCTCTTCGATTTCCTTATCAATTGTAAGGAAAAAAAATAGATTTTGTTATCAAAAGTTGACCCTATACTATACAATTTTGAAAAGTTCTACCAAAAAAAATGCTAAAGAACAATATAAATTTTTTTTTTGTCAAAGAGAACAATATAATAAAAACCATTTTCAGATATAAAAATTCCAGTGACCAAAACAAGTCTTTGTTCGTAATACTGAGTTAAAATACCTTAATTAAAGATAGTTTATGGAATCACAAGTAACACTTAATAATTGTCTTATATAAAAAATGATTTAATAAAAACTTACAAAATTTGAAGTCCGATTGCGCCGAACAAGCCTACTGATAGGCATGAAAAAGGAACTATCATCGATCAAGAGAATCGATCGCTTACATATAAAAAAAATCCAATTCCGGATATCATCGCATGAATCGAGTATCTGATTACTTGAACTCACCATTTTCTTTGACCAACTATGTCCAAGCAAAATCAATTGATAGATCAATATCCAGTAGGAGGTAAAATATTAAAATAATATTTCAATCACTTATGGTCATGGATCATAATATTTTATTTAGATTAATATATGAAAACTATAGGGTTTATTAAATCAGTTGAGGTAAAAATGATTACCAACTTCAGTTACATCTTAAATATTAACTAAGTAAAAGTTTTTATCCATGATTTTATATTTACACTATTTTACGTATTTTTCTACTTAAAATACAAACAATGATAAAATATTAGTCATTTAATGTCATAATTTTTTAATGAGTAGACTGGTTGGTGTATGAAACTCACAATCGTATGTTAAAGCGGGTTAAAATTAATATTTTTACAAATGCAATCATTTACGGGTTGATTTATCAAAACATACATTGTGAAAGTGTAATTTTTTTAAATGTAATCTTTTATAGTTTTTACAAATGCAATTATTTACGGGTTGGTTCATCAAAACATACATTGTGAATGTGTAATTTTTATAAATGCAATCTTTTATACTTTTTACGTATGTTTCTACTTCTGCTACGAATAATGTCTAATTGAAGTATATATTGATAATTAATCCCCCATGCTATAGCACCTATGTTAATATAATTCTTAGTCATTTTACGAATTTAAAATTTGTATGAAATATTTTGTTTCGTTCTGTAGACGGGTATTTTGAGAATTTTTGGTATTTTTTATAATATTTTGAGAGTTTTGAAAATTATAATTTCTGCTAACTATAGAAATTAAACATACAAATGGAGAATACATGTATTTCGTCTAAATTCTCAGCCAAAATTTATTAATAACATTATTATATTGATAATTCTTTAAAATAAATGGTTATGGGAAATAAAATTTCTAATGGGATAGATCAGAACGGAAAAGGGATGAGATGGGTCAGGACGAGACGATGATAAAAATTGTATATTTTCCAGCTAATAAAGATGATGATCATGTTTATTTCGGTATGGGTTGTGGTATTCTACATATACACCAAAATATTGACAAAACACCATGAAAGACTGGCAAACTAATTTTAATGAAAAAATTTTACTATTATACAATTTAAATTTTCCGACCGTAAAAGGTTTATTATTTGACTGAATATATATTTTACCAGTATTTTTTTAAGTAATTTAATTTACTAATTGAGTACATATATTTTAAAAAACAATAATTAAATTTTGAGAAAATTTCAGTTTATTTGTGGTATTAAGACGAGAAAGAGTATATGTAAACTGAAACGGGTAAATTTGAATAATGAAAAGTAATATATTAAATAGTTTTTTTTTTAAAAAGGGACATAAAATTTAGATTAAAGTACAAAATAAAAATATATAGGTCGATGAATTCAAGTATCAAACTTTCACTAATTTTGATAAGGATTGAATATACGATAGGTAATTAACGACTTTGGAACGGACACTTAAAAAAAATTTGGTATTTTTGAAAATAATTATAGAATTTTTGAAAATTATAATTTTATGGATCCAAACTAACTAAAAGAGATTTACGAAAAGAGAACTCAATAGAGAACTCAGGTATCCCATCTAAATTTCTTACCCAATCTCTTTTAGTAAATACTATCTAAAGAGTAACTATTTAAAAGATAACGAAAATAAGACAAAATATTATGATGGATATGGAACGAGACGGGATGAGACGAGACGAAACTGGATGAGACAAGACGAGATGAGACTGGATGAGACAGGATGAGACGGGATGAGAGGTGATGAGTTGGGACGTGAGGACTGAGGAGATGGGACGGGATTGCACGTGTTTCCAGTTCCAGAGTAAATACGTTTATGTTTAGTTTTTTTTTTAATTTAAATGAAAATAACGCAAATGTACTATAGCACCGGTGCACATGTACTATAACACCCGTGTTAATATAATTTTAGTCGTTTACGAATTTAAAATTTATATAAAAAAAATTTGTAGCGTGCTACAGCACGGGTTACTACCTTGTTATACATATTCCCAAAATAAAAATGTTGAAAGTAACAATATATTTATGATAAGGAACATTGTTTACCTCTCTCTAAGCCTAGTTGCATATAGATCTCTCCGGCTAAAACTTTTTCTCCGAACATGGCGACCGCTTCTTTCACCGACCCAAATGCTGCTCTCGTCTCTATCTCCGCCCTATCACTCCTCCAACCGGTCACTCTCTCCATTGCTCTCCTTCCTTAATTATATTATACGTACTACCTTCCCATCAACACACACATATATTAATGAATACTTATGTTTTTTTTTTCTTTAGTATATATAGTACTAAACTAATTTAGAGGGGTGTTAGATTCTTGGCGTTCACTACACTTGAAATTTTTTGCTTAATTGAAATTATTAATAATTGGTTTTGGTCTTGTCTAATATTCGTTAGCTAAGCATTCAGTTATCAAGCAGTGGGTGGAAGGTAATAAGTTTAAGTTTGGATGTTTGCTGGAAACTCGGGTTAGGGAAAGACAGGCTCAGCGGTTGGGGAGTAGGTTGTTTTCTGGATGGTCAGTCTTAACGAACTATGAGTATAGTCCTCGGGGACGTATTTGGGTGCTATGGAAGGATGATGTGAGGATGGATCCTTTCCATAAAAGTGAGCAGATGATAATGTGCTCAGTAAAACTTGATGATCAAACAGAGGAGTTCTTCTGCTCGTTCATATATGGTTTAAATACGGTGGAGGCTCGTAAAGTGTTATGGCGGGAGATAAAACATCACCATGATTCCCCTATTTTCCAAAATAAGCCTTGGATATTATTTGGGGATTTTAATGAAACCTTAGATATGCAGGAACACTCGAGAGTCGATGACAATCCGACAATCACTGGAGGAATGCGGGATTTCCAGTCAGTTGTTAACCATTGTTCCCTCACTGATATGGCCTGGCAGGGACCACTTTTTACTTGGTGTAATAAGCGGGAAGATGACTTAATTCTGAAAAAGCTTGATCGTGTGATGGTGAATGCCACTTGGGCAAGGATGTATCCGCAAGCTTACAACGTTTTTGCAGCAGGGGGTTGTTCAGATCATTTAAACTGCCGGATTATGGTGCAGAGTGACACTCAAGGTCGTAGGCGTAAACCCTTTAAGTTTGTCAATGTCATGACTGAGATGGAGGAGTTTCTCCCGCTAGTAAGGGATTATTGGCAGGGCACATCACCTTTGTTTCTGTCTACGTCAACTTTGTTTCTGTTCACCAAGAAACTTAAGGCCCTCAAACCAGCTCTCCGTTCCCTAGCTAAGCGCCGTCTTGGTAATCTGGTATTGAAGACGAGGGAAGCTTTTGATCTCCTATGTCAAAAACAGCAGGCAAATCTGACTAATCCGTCACTACTAACGATGGAGGAGGAGAATGCAGCCTATCTTCGATGGGAACATTTGGCGGGCCTAGAAGAGAAATTTCTTAAGCAGCGGTCGAAGTTACACTGGTTGAAGGTAGGTGATAAGAACAACAAAGCTTTTCACAGAGCAGCTGCAACTCGAGTGGCACAAAATTCTATCAAGGAGATCCATTGTGCTGATGGAAGGGTGGTTACAAATGCGGACGAGATTAAGGATGAGGCAGTACGACACTTTAGAGAGTTCTTGCAGTTTATTCCCAGTGAGTTTGAGGGATCCACAGTTGATGAGCTTGAGCACCTGTTGCTGTTCCGCTGTTCTAGCATTGATCAACAACTTTTAACTCGGGAAGTCACTGGTACGGAAGTGAGGCAGGTTCTCTTCTCAATGCCGAATGACAAATCGCTGGGGCCTGATGGTTTCACCTCAGAATTTTTTTAAACGACATGGGATCTGTTGGGAACTGAGTTCGTCTTAGCTGTACAATCTTTCTTCGCCAAAGGTTTCTTGCCCAAAGGTACAAATTCTACAATACTAGCTTTAATCCCTAAGAAGGTTTCTGCTATGGAAATGAAAGATTATCGCCCCATCTCATGTTGTAATGTGCTATACAAAGTAATTTCAAAGATCATCGCTAACAGGCTCAAGAGGGTGTTGCCTAAGTTTGTGTCTGCAAATCAATCTGCTTTTGTCAACGATCGTCTGCTGATTGAGAACGTGCTTCTTGCTACTGAGCTGGTAAAAAATTATCATAAGGAGGCCCTCTCTGGTCGTTGTGCTATAAAGATTGATATATCCAAAGCATTTGATTATGTTCAATGGTCTTTTCTGTCCAAGATTCTAACTGCATTGCAGTTCCCTCCTTTGTTCATCCACTGGATCATGCTCTGTGTTACAACAGCTTCTTTCTCAGTGCAAGTTAATGGTGAGCTGGCTGGTTTTTTTCGCAGCTCTAGGGGTCTTCGTCAGGGCTGTTCTCTCTCACCGTATTTATTCGTCATCTGTATGGATGTTTTATCTAAGCTCCTAGACAAGGCTGCCGGTGAACGTGTGTTTGGTTTCCATCCACGATGTAAAAATCTTGGTCTCACCCACTTAAGCTTCGCCGACGATCTCATGGTTTTGTCGGATGGCAAGATACGGTCTATCGAGGGAATTGTCACCGTGTTTACTCAGTTTGCCAAAATGTCAGGATTGTCGATTAGTATGGAGAAATCAACACTATATATGGCTGGTAATGCAGACCATCTTGACACAGAGCGTTTCCCATTTGCGGTTGGTTCACTCCCGGTTCGCTATTTGGGACTCCCTCTAGTCACAAAACGGCTCACCTCTGCTGACTGTTTGCCGCTGGTGGAGCAGCTTCGAAAAAGACTTGGTTCATGGACAGCTCGCTATCTCTCTTTCGCTGGTCGGTTCAATTTGATTTCCTCTGTTCTTTGGAGTGTCTGCAATTTTTGGATGGCGGCCTATCGTTTGCCGAGTGCGTGTATTGCGGAGATTAACTCCATGTGTTCAGCTTTTCTTTGGTCTGGTGCAGAGATGAATGTGCGAAAGGCAAAGGTTGCTTGGGAGGTGGTGTGTAAGCCACGAAAGGAAGGTGGACTTGGGTTAAGATCTCTCCATGAGGCAAGCAAGGTTTGTTGTTTGAAGCTGATATGGAGGTTAGTATCTCATGGAGACTCTCTGTGGGTAAAATGGTCGCATACCAATTTGTTACAAGACGCCTCTTTCTGGTCAGTGAAGAGTACCTCCTCTCTTGGGTCTTGGATTTGGACAAAACTCCTGAAATACAGAGACGTGGCTAAGACGTTTTGTAAGGTCGAAGTCGGTAATGGTGAACGCATATCTTTCTGGTTTGACGATTGGTCTGGAATGGGGATGCTTGCGGAGGTTGTGGGGGATAACGGTGTAGTGGAGTTTGGGATACCTTGGCAGAGTTCTCTAGCGGAGGCCTGGGCTCAACGGAGACGCCGACGTCCCCGTGCAGATCATCAAATAGCGATTGAGGCTGCTTTGCTTCAGTCCGGTCAAAACCGGCAGCAGGGCGAAGATAGAATACTCTGGCGTGGGAAAAATGATGTGTTTCGTCCCAAATTCATTACTAGGGATACTTGGAACCACATACGTACGACAACACAGGAGGTAGCCTGGCATAGGGGGGTCTGGTTTGGTCATGCGACTCCAAAATTCTCCTTCTGTGTATGGCTGGCTGCTCTTGATCGGCTCGCGACAGGGGCGCGTATGATTGCTTGGAACGGGGGGTTGGGTGGTATTTGTACTTTCTGTCAACTTGCCATGGAAATAAGGGATCACTTGTTTTTTGTGTGTGACTATGCCTCTGTAGTCTGGGCAGCTCTTGCTAAAGGTCTGCTTAAGGCACACTACACTACTGACTGGTCTATCCTTCTTGATTATATTTCCAATCCACACATCCCACTTGTGGAGGGATTCCTCATCCGGTATGTTTTCCAAGCTGTCACTTACATGCTTTGGAGGGAGCGAAATGGACGTCGCCATGGTGATGCGCTGAAGCCTGCATCAGCACTAATCGAGTGGCTTGATCGACGGGTTAAGGATCAACTCTTAGCTATTGGCCAACTAGGTGATCGGCGTTACGATGAAGTGTTTCAGCTTTGGTTACAATCTCGTGGCTAGGGTATATGGTTAAAAGATTCTTAATTTAGTTGTCTTTTTCAAACTCAGTTGCACAAGTTGTAAAACAGTTCTATTTTTCTTTTGAATATAATTTCACATTAAATTCAAAAAAAAAAATATATATATATATTCGTTAGCTAAATGTGACCATCTTGATAACAACACCTCTCCTCCTCTCTTAAAAGAAAAAGCATTACGGGGCTCTGGAAACTTAGTTGGGCCTAGTTTGTGAGCCCATTAAGGAAACTATCAAAACTGGGCGGTACTTACAAGTCGGCGATCTCACCTCACCTCTCTTGTAGAGTTCACAGAACTCATCATTCAAAGAAAAAGAGTCACTGAGAAACCACAAAAAAAAAAAAAAAAAAAAAAAAAAAAAAATGAGAGGGAAATTAGCATAGAGAAGCATCATCTTCATCCTCTTCCATAGTCTTCGTCTTCTTCGAATTCGACCTTTGTTCTCTCATATGATTCTCGGGAAATCTCGAGAATTGTATTTAGTTTAGTAGCTTTTGTAAAAAAAAAAAAAAAAAAACCGTCGCTAATTTCAGCTTCTTTTGACCTAGTCTGGAACTTGTAAGAGATCGTCGCGTCTGTGATCGGGTGGAAGAGCTCCGCCGTGTAAATTATTTCTCATTTTGTGGGTTTCGGGGCTCTCTTTTGGTTCAACCATGAGTCCAATTCAGAATTTCGAGCAACACTCCCGTCGTCTCGTGGATCCTGACCTACGTAATTCTCTCTCTCTCTCTCTCTCTCTCTCTCTCTCTCTCTCTCTCTATTTATAACTTAAAATGATTTCGGGTTTTGAGGTTTTCATGATTCTCGTATTAAAGTTTTAGTCTTGAATTGGAATTAGTTCTTGTTACAGTTGTTAGCTGCGAAAGGAAAAATATCTAATTTTTGTTTATTTTTTTGTGGGGAAATTTCATTTTTTTTGTGTAGCTATACAAGCAAGGCTTGAGATGGTGGTGGAGGTCAGAGATAGTCTAGAGATAGCGCATACGGCTGAGTACTTGAATTTCTTAAAATGCTACTTCCCAGCATTCTCAGTTATTCTCCTACAGATTACGAAACCGCAGTTCATTGATAATCCGGAGCACAAACTGCGGAACATTGTGGTTGAGATCCTCAATCGTCTTCCCCACAGTGAGGTTCTTCGTCCCTTTGTTCAGGACCTCTTGAAGGTTGCTATGCAGGTGCTCACCACTGACAATGAAGAAAACGGGTTAATTTGCATCCGCATCATCTTTGACCTTCTTAGGAACTTTAGGCCAACACTAGAAAACGAGGTTCAGCCCTTTTTAGACTTTGTCTGCAAGATCTATTCCATTTTCAGATTCACCGTCACCCATTTTTTCGATAATGTTAAAATGGAAGATGTGAAGCCTATGGAGACGCCTACGACTTCTGATCAGTCCCTTACCCCTGCCGCACCTGTTGGGAATGGGCAGCTTAACCCCAGTACTCGGTCATTCAAGATCATCACAGAGAGCCCCCTTGTTGTTATGTTCCTTTTTCAGCTGTATAGCCGACTCGTTCAGACCAACATTCCTCATTTACTTCCGCTGATGGTTGCTGCTATATCTGTCCCTGGACCTGAGAATGTCCCTTCACATTTGAAGCCTCAGTTCATAGAATTGAAGGGTGCACAGGTTAAGGTGAGACAATGTTTCCTTGTAAGAAAGGTCCTCGTAAGGAAGGAAATCAAAGCTTTCTACGTAGTTGGAAATATTATTATATCAAGGCCTACACCGACTCATTGTTTCATCTGAATTATATTGTTCATTACTGAGAGATGCCATGATATATTAATTTTTGATTTTTGTTTATTTGCAGACGGTTTCTTTTTTAACTTATTTGTTAAAAAGTTGTGCCGAATATATCCGACCGCATGAAGAAAGCATATGCAAAAGCATTGTAAATTTGCTTGTGACCTGTTCAGATTCTGCATCCATCAGAAAGGTTGAAAACCTTTTGTTTCCTTATATCGGTATGTTTTCTGTGGTGACACATTTAAGGGATTGCAGCTAAAGATTTATTTCCATTTCACGAAATGCAGGAACTCTTAGTTTCATTAAAGCATGTTCTTGGGACGGATTTCAAGAGAGGCTTATTTCCTCTTATTGACACTCTTTTAGATGAGAGGTATAACATCTGAAATTTGAGAATTTTAGTATTTTCTTAAGGAGCTGTTTGGTTGAATCAAGCACAACTTTAGTTCGCATATAATTTATCATGCAACAAATAATGACTTTTGTCAGGTATTTTTCTTTGTCTTCTGTGTTAGGGTTCTAGTTGGAACTGGGCGAGCATGTTTCGAGTCTTTGAGGCCTTTGGCTTACAGTCTACTCGCGGAAATCGTTCACCATGTTCGCGGAGATCTTTCTCTTGCTCAGGTCTTTACTGATGAAGAGCTTTTAATGTGAAACGTTGATTTTGCCCGCCTAGATTCCAATATAAGTGAAAACACTTCATTATGATACACAACTATTTCTCTGTGTATGGAAAATCTTAGGAATCTAAAATATTGATCACTTCTCTTTGCACCATCAAGCTTTCTTAATAAAACATCTTTTTGTTTTCCTGCTTAGTGAATATACTTCCTTTACACTCCTCTGATTAACTATAAATTACATCACAGTTATCTCGGATCATCTACCTATTTTCAAGAAACATGCACGACTCTACCCTCTCTCTTAGCATCCATACAACATGTGCCAGGCTGATGCTGAATCTGGTAATTCTATATTCTTGACTCTGCTTGTCTTGTTAAATTCGATAGAATTGCTTAAAATATGCATACTAGTTTATTTATTTTCTGAATTAAGCTTCAATCAAAACTTGTGTTTGATACAGGTAGAACCAATCTTTGAGAAAGGTGTTGATCAGCAGTCAATGGATGAAGCACGGATTTTACTGGTATAAATTCACCTAGAGAGCTCATTTTAGAATTTATTGGCTTCTCTATCCATTAACGTAACTCATGGTACACCTGTGTATAGGGACGTATCCTGGATGCCTTTGTGGGAAAATTCAGTACTTTCAAGCGTACTATTCCTCAGGTAATGCTGTTTGCTTTTCAAAAGCGACTGTTGTGATCAAGAGTTCCAACTTTTTTGGCTTGATTTTCTTCTATACACTGATGATTTATTGTTTTTAAAGTTTCAAAACCAAGTTATACTGCTTTTTAATTGTCTCTGCCCTTCTAGTGTTTGGGATTGGGAAAGATGTGCATCAATTATTGTGTTGATCACTTGATCTTCAGGGGCAAGTTTCAAGATGCATTTGCTTTATTGTTATCTCTTTCCGTTTCCAGATTTCTTTGAGAATATCTGTTAACAAGTATTCTTGTTTGATATGTCATTTCTTATATTTTTATGTTACCTTTAAAGTAGGTGCTAATAGGTGAATATAAAGGAATCTTGAAACTTTAGCTAATTATTTTCTTAAATTGGATATTTTACCAATTCTTGCTTTGGATTAATTTTACCCGAATTATGTCATTTCTTATATTTTTATGTTACCGTTAAAGAGGTGGTAATAGGTTAATATAAAGGAATCTTGAACCTTCAGCTAATTCTCTTCTTAAGTTGGATATTTTACCAATTCTTGCTTTGCGTTTCATAGCTTTTGGAGGAGGGTGAGGTGGGAAAGGATCGGGTCACTTTAAGGTCGAAGCTTGAACTTCCTGTCCAGGTAATTTGTGTCATCTCTTATACTGGTGGCTTTTTTAGTGAATAACCCGAATTATCAGCCAATGTGGGATCGTCTTGCACATGATTATATTCAAACTCGATTGCTAATCATATTTCCTTTCGCGGATTTTCCACCTTAGCTTCAAGTTGGAGTATAGGTTATATTATAATTTAAGTTGGCTTCTTAGATTTTATACCAGGCTTTTTGTCTCTTTACAACGGATTATGTGGTCTTATGATTGATAACTTCTTATATTTTCTTTGGAACAACAAATGGATTATCTTTGAAGTTTGGATTAACTTCTTATATTTTCTTTGAAGTTTTAGTAATAGCTAGACCACATTGGTTGCAGGCGGTTTTGAATTTGCAGGTTCCTGTTGAACATTCAAAAGAAGTGAATGATTGTAAGAATCTGATCAAGACACTGGTCATGGGTACTGAATCTTAGCAGAATTATCTTTTTACATTGATCATGAGTCTGGACTGGACGATCAATATTTTTTCTCTTTCTGATTTGTGTTCAGGAATGAAAACAATAATATGGAGTATAACCCATGCACATTTGCCTCGACCTCAGGTTTGTGTTCAGTTGTCTCTTGTATCAGTGCTCTATAGTTTTTTCATGCAAGTATATCAATTATGACGGTTTCTCCTGCTGCCCAGGGGATGAACCCTCAAGCTCTTGTTTCACAATCATCTGCCCCGCAGGGTTTTAAAGGAATGAGAGAAGATGAGGTATTGCTTGTAAGATTATGTACTTTAGTCATTAATAGTGCATGGCTATAAACCTTAGTAATCTCTACCTTTATGCAGGTGTGGAAAGCCTCTGGTGTTTTAAAGAGTGGTGTCCACTGCTTAGCTCTCTTCAAAGAGAAGGATGAGGAGAAGGAAATGCTTAATCTTTTCTCCCAGATTCTTGCTATTATGGAACCTCGAGACCTAATGGACATGTTCTCTTTATGCATGCCAGAGCTTTTTGAGAGCATGATTAACAACAACCAACTGGTTCAGATATTTGCAGCACTTCTGCAAGCTCCCAAAGTTTACAAGCCATTTGCAGATGTTTTGATTAATTTACTAGTTAGCAGCAAACTTGATGTTCTGAAGAATCCAGATTCAGCTGCAACTAAACTAGTTTTGCATCTGTTCAGATGCATCTTTGGGGCTGTCACCAAAACACCATCTGATTTTGAAAGAATATTACAGCACCACGTTCCTGTTATCATGGAGGTCTGCATGAAGAATGCTACGGAAGTTGAAAAACCTCTTGGTTATATGCAATTGCTCCGCACTGTTTTCAGAGGTCTCGCTGGATGTAAATATGAGCTGCTTCTGAGAGATTTGATACCTATGCTGCTACCTTGTCTTAATCTTCTTCTGACAATGCTCGAGGGTCCAGCTGGGGAGGACATGAAAGATCTTTTGTTAGAGCTTTGTTTGACGCTTCCTGCACGCTTAAGCTCCTTATTGCCATACCTTCCCCGTCTCATGAAGCCTCTTGTATTCTGTTTGAGGGGAACCGATGAACTTGTGAGCTTGGGGTTACGCACCCTTGAATTCTGGGTGGATAGTCTGAATCCTGATTTCCTAGAACCTAGCATGGCGAATGTGATGTCTGAAGTGATCTTAGCATTATGGTCCCATTTGAGGCCTGTGCCATATCCTTGGGGTAAGAAAGCCTTACAAATCCTTGGAAAGTTGGGTGGTCGCAACCGAAGATTTCTGAAAGAGCCACTTACACTTGAATGCAAAGATAATCCAGAGCACGGGCTTCGCTTAGTTCTCACATTTGAGCCATCAACACCTTTTCTGGTGCCATTAGACAAATTTATTAATCTTGCAGTAGCAGCAGTTATTCAGAGAAATCAAGGCATGGACATATACTACAGAAAGCAAGCTCTAAAATTCCTCCGTGTATGCTTGTTATCGCAGCTTAATTTGCCTGGATGTGTCACTGATGTGGGTCAAACGCCCAGGCAATTATCAACTTTGTTACGTTCCGGTGTTGATTCATCGTGGCACAGGAGTGAATCAGTGGAAATCAAGGTTAGTTGTAAATTTTATTTTTTTAATCTTAATCTGTCATAGTTGGACTCTGTATTTTACTTGTCAAATATCAACTTTTCTTTCCACATGGCAGAGGTTATCTCAGTGACAGGTTTACTTATTTGTCCACTTCTTTAATTTTGGCACATTCTTTAAGTGTATCAATACCATTTATTATAATGCATTCCGACTAGGATATTGACATTACTTGATGTTGGAGACAGTTGGTATTAGAGAAAGACATCTTGATTGACCAACATTGACCTGGGGCATAATTATAATTCTGTAGTATTCGTTTTGTTGTCAATCATTTTCTTGATAGAAAACTGATCTTGTATATATGTCGTCTCCTCTAGATGAACTCTTTTTTTCCTTATAATACTTGTTTCGCTTTGCTTAATAGGCTGAAAAAAGATTCAATTTTAATAAGTGGGCTGTTTTTTACTGTCATAGGCTGATTTAGGAGTGAAAACAAAGACTCAGTTAATGGCTGAGAAGTCAATCTTCAAGACACTGTTGATCACTATACTTGCTGCCAGTTCTGATCCAGATCTCAGTGACACAGACGATGACTTTGTTGAGAACATCTGTCGGCATTTTGCAATTATTTTGCATGTTGACTATACCTCCTCAAATGCATCAAGCAGTACTAATCCACTCGGTGGTTCTGTGATTTCGACAAGTTCCAGATCCAAGACTAATCAAGCATCTAATTTAAAGCAGTTAGATCCTTTGATATTTTTAGATGCACTGGTCGATGTGCTTGCAGATGAAAACAGGCTCCACGCCAAAGCTGCTCTGAATGCGTTAAATGTGTTTGCTGAAACACTTTTGTTCCTCGCTCGTGTCAAACATGCTGATGTGTTGATGGCTAGGGGTGGTCACAATGCCTCAATGATTGTCTCGAGCCCTTCTACAAATCCAGTATATTCACCTCATCCTAGTGTGCGAATACCAGTCTTTGAACAACTTTTGCCTCGGCTTTTGCATGGCTGTTATGGGAGCACATGGCAAGCGCAGATGGGAGGAGTTATGGGGCTAGGTGCATTGGTTGGGAAAGTGAATGTTGAAACATTATGTCATTTCCAAGTAAAGATTGTCCGTGGTCTGGTGTATGTTCTAAAGAGGCTTCCTGTTTATGCTAGCAAAGAGCAAGAAGAGACAAGTCAGGTTCTTATGCAGATTCTACGTGTGGTTAATAATGTTGATGAAGCAAACAGTGAAGCGCGTAGAAAAAGCTTTCAAGATGTTGTAGAATATCTTGCCACAGAGTTATTCAATCCTAACGCATCTATCCCCGTGAGGAAAAATGTACAGAACTGCCTTGCACTTTTAGCTAGCCGTACTGGAAGTGAGGTAACTGAGTTGTTGGAGCCTTTGTACCAAGTATTACTGCAGCCACTTATAATGCGTCCACTCCGATCAAAGACAGTTGATCAACAGGTGCCTCACAGTGCTATTTATTTTTTGTGTATCTCTTTCTCTTGTCTTCCCCTGTCTTTAATTTTTACGTTATTATATTTACCTACAGGTTGGAACAGTTGCAGCTCTGAATTTTTGCTTGGCTCTGAGGCCCCCCCTTTTAAAAGTGACTCCAGAGTTGGTGAATTTTCTGCAAGAAGCATTACAAATTGCTGAGGCTGATGAAACTGTCTGGGCTGTGAAGTTGATGAATCCTAAAGTGCTTACATCATTGAACAGACTTCGAACAGCTTGTATTGAGCTTCTGTGCACAACTATGGCGTGGACTGATTTCCGAACGCAAACTCACAATGAACTACGTGCCAAAATAATTTCCATGTTTTTCAAGTCTCTCACATGTAGAGCACCTGAAATCGTGGCGGTTGCCAAGGAGGGTTTAAGACAGGTTTGTAGTTGTCTTTTATCTTAGCCAGGATTCTTTCATGCACATATAGTTTGAAGTCTTTTGGGATATTCCTATTCGTAATAGCCAGGGTGTTTTTCTTTCTGGGGGTAATTGATATGTGCAACCATGGTTTAAGCTTGCTATATGCAATACTTGCCTTGTTGAATATGAGGAACTTGCGAAATGGAGTTATCATAGGAATCTATTTCTTGATATCATATTTTTAACTTTCTATTCATATAGATTTATTTCGTTTTTTGAAAGTCTATTTTCTGATTTAGGTTATCAATCAACAACGGATGCCCAAGGAACTTCTTCAGAGTAGCCTCAGGCCGATACTTGTTAATCTCGCACACACAAAGAATCTCAGTATGCCTTTACTGCAAGGTCTGGCACGCCTTCTTGAACTTCTGTCAAATTGGTTTAATGTGACATTAGGAGGCAAGTTGCTGGAGCACCTTAAAAAATGGTTGGAGCCGGAGAAACTTGCCCAGTCCCAGAAATCATGGAAAGCTGGAGAAGAGCCAAAAATAGCAGCTGGTAATTTGTTTTTTTTTTTTTCTTAAATAACTAATTGATGCCTGGTCATATGGTTATTCACTTGACTCAAATCTTCTTTTGTTTCCATGGCAGCTATTATCGAGCTCTTCCACTTACTCCCACATGCTGCATCGAAATTTCTAGATGAACTTGTAACCTTAACCATTGACTTAGAAGCAGCTCTTCCTCCTGGGCAAGTGTACAGTGAGATTAATAGCCCATACCGTCTACCGCTTACCAAATTTTTGAATCGATATGCGGCCCTAGCTGTTGATTATTTTCTTTCTAGATTAAGTGAACCAAAATATTTTCGGAGGTGAGGACACTTTCTTATGATAAGCTTTCGTTCACCTCATCTTGTTATAAGTTTAGTGTAAGCTTGGAGTAGATTTTGTAATATGCTAACACTACTTGCTTTCTCCCTTAAAAACAAAACGCAGGTTTATGTATATAATTCGATCAGATGCTGGCCAGCCGTTAAGAGAAGAACTTGCAAAGTCTCCACAGAAGATACTGTCATGTGCCTTTCCTGAAATTTTGCCAAAACCTGATCCTACATTGGGCACAGCAGCTTCAACTCCTTCAGCTACATTATCTGGAGATGAAAATCATATCTCTGTTAAATTAGAGAGTTCTAATGTGGCATCAACAAAGGCTTATATAGCATCGGATGCGTATTTTCAGGGGCTCTATCTCATCAAAACAATGGTGAAACTGATACCCAGCTGGTTGCAGAGTAACCGCAGTGTTTTCGATACCTTGGTTCTCATTTGGAAATCACCTGCAAGGATATCTCGTTTGCAGAATGAGCAAGAGCTAAATTTAGTTCAGGTAGTTTCTTCTATCTCGACCACGTATGATTTTTGGCTTTGCGTTGTGTTTCATGCTAAAGCTGCGTAGTTTAATGGGGTTCCTGGAAATAGCCTGGTATGAAAAGTTGAAACTGATGTCTGAGTTTAGAAACCATTACAGGTAATGAATTAATGATTGCTGATTTGTAGCTATATTCTGGTGCTAGAGATTTAGCTTGATGTGTTCAAATTTTTTCCATTGAATTATTGAATTGCCTGTGTTTAGATGGTATGCACATTTTTTCTTGGATTTCTTGTTGGAACCCTCCTGACATTGTTTCAATTCCATCTCGTATTATTTATTGAGCTGCCAACGTAAATTGATGTAGAAATTATGATTTCTTATTAATTACGAGGTTGTGGTGAATAGAGCTGTGATGCTTGATGATTTATAGTCTTCCTTTTGAGTTACGAAAGATATATGAAAGTTGTTTACTGAACTCTTTTGTGTTCTCTAACTAAGGTGAAAGAGAGCAAGTGGCTTGTCAAGTGCTTCTTAAATTACCTACGGCATGAAAAATCTGAAGTGAATGTTCTCTTCGATATTCTCTCCATTTTCTTGTTCCATAGCCGCATTGACTACACCTTTTTGAAGGAATTCTACATTATTGAGGTATCTGAGATTTTAAATTTTAGTTACAGTTTCTTTCTCATCCCATTAGTTTTCGCACTTTTCAGCAGTAGTATAACAAATGAGATATATTGATCAGGTTGCAGAAGGATACCCGCCCAACATGAAAAGAGCACTTCTCCTGCATTTTCTTAACCTTTTCCATTCCAGACAACTCGGCCATGATCATTTAGTTCAAGCAATGCAAATGCTTATTCTTCCAATGCTTGCCCATGCTTTCCAAAACGGTCAAACTTGGGAGGTCATTGACCCTGATATAGTCAAAACCATTGTTGAGAGGCTTCTTGATCCACCCGAAGAGGTAGGTTTCTTTTCTTTCCTAAGCAAAAATATCAAGAATATTGTGGGGAAGATTCGTACTGGTTTTTGGTAGTAACCCTGTTTACAAAAGTTTTTCATTTATTTTTTATCCACTTGTTCAGAATTATTAAGATTTTATTGTTAAATCTCCTCTTGATTGTTGTAGGTTTCGGCTGAATATGATGAACCTTTGAGGATTGAACTTTTGCAATTAGCAACATTGCTTCTGAAGTATCTTCAGAGTGACTTGGTTAGTCATAGGAAAGAGCTCATTAAGTTTGGATGGAATCATCTCAAACGGGAAGATAGTGCCAGTAAACAGTGGGCATTTGTTAATGTTTGCCACTTCTTGGATGCTTACCAGGCTCCTGAGAAGATCATTCTTCAGGTACCGTTAAAATTCGTATGTCAGTGATGTTTATTGATTTTCTTGAAGAGTGAGAATAAAGATTTTTCTTAAATTTCTGATATCAGCGTATTTCATAACTTTTGTATATGACTGAGACGGTCAATTATTATTAACTTAAGTGAAAATCATTTACAGTGCGATTGTTGATAGTCAAACTACATGAAGCTAGATCTGAATGCATATTTTGCCTAAATAATGCATGTTTGCTAGAATTCATGGTACTATGACATACACTTGATTAGTTTTGTCTATGACGTTACTTCTCCTTCAATTTGAATTAGTTGAAGAGAAGCATATGTATACAAAACAACTTCGTCTAATTTTTTAAGTGACACAAATGTTTGCCAATGGGATGTAGGTTTTTGTCGCACTTCTTAGGACATGCCAGCCGGAGAATAAGATGCTAGTTAAGCAAGCCCTGGATATTCTAATGCCAGCTTTGCCTAAAAGGCTACCTCTTGGAGATTCACGCATGCCAATCTGGATAAGATACACTAAAAAAATTTTGGTTGAGGAAGGTCATTCAATTCCAAATTTGATCCACATCTTCCTACTTGTTGTTCGGCATTCAGATCTCTTTTACAGCTGTAGAGCACAATTTGTTCCTCAAATGGTGAATTCGTTAAGTCGTCTAGGTTTGCCATATAATACTACTGCAGAGAATAGGAGGCTCGCAATTGAACTTGCTGGATTGGTTGTCAGCTGGGAAAGGCAAAGACAGAATGAAATGAAAATGGTGACTGATACTGATGGAACCAGTCAGATTAATGATGAGTTGCATACTTCATCTAGTGCTGATCCTAAGCGTTCAACAGATGGATCTGCCACATCAGAAGATCCAAGTAAACGAGTCAAAATTGAACCTGGTCTCCAATCAATCTGTGTTATGTCACCTGGCGGTGCATCATCAATCCCCAATGTGGAAACTCCTGGATCTGCTACCCAGCCTGACGAGGAATTTAAGCCAAATGCTGCCATGGAAGAAATGATCATTAATTTTCTCATAAGAGTAAGGCTTTATTGTCGTACCGTCAACTGTTGAGCATATATTTTACTTTGCTTAGCTTTCCAATTCTCGTAACCATGTCACCTCATGTCTAAGAGCGTATGTGTATGCCATTGCTCCAGCTATTTCAATTCATCGATCAGTCAAGTCGAGTTGTATTTAGCAGAAATGACCTCATTTCTAGTTTCTTTTTTCTAATTTAATATTTCACTTTCTTAAACAGGTAGCATTGGTAATTGAACCTAAGGACAGAGAAACCAACACCATGTACAAACAAGCGTTAGATTTGCTTTCACAAGCTTTGGAGGTTTGGCCAAATGCCAATGTCAAGTTCAACTATTTAGAAAAACTGCTGAGCAGCATGCCACCATCTCAGTCAGATCCGTCAACAGCACTTGCTCAGGGATTGGATGTCATGAACAAAGTTCTGGAGAAGCAGCCTCATCTTTTCATTAGGAACAACATCAGCCAGATTTCGCAGGTATACTTGCTGCAGTAAGCTTTTATTCTAACATTTGAAACACAATACTGCTGTTTGTTTACTGCTCACTAGATTAACTGTTTGTTTCTTCACTAGATTCTTGAACCTTGTTTCAAACACAAGATGCTCGATGCTGGTAAATCATTGTGCTCCTTGCTGAAGATGGTCTTCACTGCATTCCCCCTGGATGCCGTCAATACACCTCCTGACATAAAGCTATTGTACCAGAAAGTCAATGAGCTAATAAACAAACATGTGAATACTGTTACTGCTCCACAAGCTTCAGGAGATGATAACTCTTTTGGCTCAATAAGCTTTGTACTTCTTGTCATCAAAACCTTGGCCAAGGTGCATAAAAACTTTGTTGATTCATATGTGTTGGTGCGTATCCTTCAGCGCCTTGCACGGGACCTGGGATCAGCAGTGGGTTCTCATCCTAGACAAGTACGTCATTCTTACTAAATAACTTGTTTTTCTGCTAAGAGTTTAATACTGTTTGCTTTCCTTTGTATGGGAACTTGAAATAAAATTTAAATTTACTTGGTATTTGCCTCGTTAGTGAGTTTTGGAATCTCCTATGCATCTTTTCAGCTTTGCACCAATGACTTTTATTAATGTCAGGATTTATACTGGTTCCTCTCTTACTTCACCTAGCTACTCAGACTCATTGGTTTATGTTATTATCAACTTCAAGATATCATTTCTATCCCTTTTTCCTGTAATTTAACCCTTTTTTTCATGTGACTAATGGATGGTGACTAGATAATTTCTATCCCTTTTTCCTGTAATTTAACCCTTTTTTCATGTGACTACTGGATGGTGACTAGATAACCTAGTCATTCCCCAATCATGGCTTACCCTAGACCTTTTTCTTTCCATTTCCAGGGCCAGCGATCAGACTCGGATTCTGCAGTAACTTCTTCTCGTCAAACTGCTGATGTTGGAGCAGTCATATGTAATATAAAGTCGGTCTTGGAACTTATTGATGAAACGGTCATGCTTATAGCAGATTGCAAAAGATCTGTTACTCAAATTTTGAACACATTGCTTTCCGAAAAGGGTACAGATGCTAGTGTGCTTCTCTGCATACTAGACATGATAAAAAGGTGGGTTGAGGATGATTTCAGCAAAACAGGCACATCTGGTTTGTCTGGTTCTTTCCTTACTCAAAAGGATGTAGTTACTTTTCTCAATAAGCTTTCTTATATTGATAAGCAACACTTCTCATCTGATGCTTTGGAAGAGTGGAATCAGAAGTATCTTCAGCTGTTATATGGACTTTGTGCCGATTCAGCAAAGTATGTTTTATGCTTCCTTTTTTTCTTCCCCTTGTGTCACATTGTTGCTTTTAGGAGATGGATATAATAATATATCTTCATCTATTTTATGAATAGGTATCCTCTGGGCCTACGACAAGAGGTCTCTCTGAAAGTTGAAAGACATTTTATGCTTGGTTTAAGGGCAAGTGATCCTGAGATGAGAAGGAAGTTCTTCTTGTTATATCACGAGTCACTTGGAAAAAATTTGTTCGCGCGGTTGCAGTACATTATTCAAATTCAGGATTGGGAAGCTTTAAGTGATGTATTTTGGCTCAAACAAGGTCTTGATCTCCTTTTAGCTATCTTAGTTGAGGACAAGCCAATTAGCCTGGCTCCAAATTCCGCGAGGGTACTACCACTTTTACCTTCAGATAGTCCTGGAATACAGCATCAAGCTCCTGCTAACTTAGAGGGTCCCGAAGAAGTTACTGCAATGTTTGACAGTATAGTTATGAAGCATGCACAATTTCTGAGCGCGACCAGCAAACTTCAGGTGTTTACGAGTCATTTAAAATTATCTTTTGTGTTATCATGGTGCTTTCTCTTTGTTATAATACCTAATCAAAAATGCTGACTAAATTATCATAAGTCCCTAGGCGTATTTATCCACCTGATTGATTTGGTATCACGTTATTCATATATTGGCTTATAACTATTTTTAATTTCCATTATAGGTGGCTGATGTGGTCATCCCTTTAAGGGAGCTGGCTCACACGGATGCCAATGTTGCATATCATTTGTGGGTCTTGGTATTTCCAATTGTATGGGTAACCCTGCTCAAGGAAGAACAGGTAGCATTGGCTAAACCTATGATTTCTCTACTATCGAAGGACTACCATAAGAAGCAGCAAGGACACCGGCCAAATGTTGTTCAAGCACTTCTGGAAGGGCTTCAGTTGAGCCACCCTCAACCTAGGATGCCTAGTGAGCTTATCAAATATATTGGAAAAACGTACAATGCGTGGCATCTCGCATTGGCGTTGCTAGAGAGCCATGTGATGTTGTTCATGAATGACACAAAATGTGCTGAGTCTCTTGCTGAGCTTTATCGTTTGTTAAATGAAGAAGATATGAGATTTGGGTTGTGGAAGAAGAGATCCATCACTGCTGAAACGAGAGCTGGACTTTCATTAGTTCAGCATGGTTTTTGGCAGCGTGCCCAGAGCCTCTTTTACCAGGCAATGGTTAAGGCAACCCAAGGCACGTATAACAACACAGTCCCTAAAGCAGAAATGTGTCTGTGGGAGGAGCAGTGGCTTCACTGCGCCAGTCAGCTTAGTCAATGGGATGCCCTGGTAGATTTTGGAAAAAGCATTGAGAATTATGAAATACTGCTTGATAGTCTTTGGAAATTACCCGATTGGGCATATTTGAAGGATCACGTTATACCAAAGGCACAAGTGGAAGAGACTCCAAAGCTTCGTTTGGTTCAATCTTATTTTGCCCTTCATGACAGAAATTCAAATGGTGTTGGAGATGCCGAAAACACAGTGGGGAAAGGCGTTGATCTTGCCTTGGAACAGTGGTGGCAGTTGCCTGAAATGTCTGTTCATGCTAGAGTGCCTCTATTGCAGCAATTCCAACAACTAGTTGAGGTTCAGGAGTCTGCTAGAATTCATGTTGACATCGCAAATGGGAGTAAAGGCACAGGAAATGTTGCAGTTGGTGGACTTGGAAATCGTTATGCAGATCTGAAGGATATTCTTGAGACTTGGAGGCTGAGGACTCCAAATGAATGGGATAATATGACAGTCTGGTACGATATGCTACAGTGGAGGAATGAAATGTATAATGTTGTTATTGATGCATTTAAGGACTTTGCTACTTCAAATTCTCCACTTCATCACCTTGGTTTTCGTGACAAAGCATGGAATGTCAATAAGCTTGCCAGGATAGCTCGGAAACAAGGGCTTTATGATGTTTGTGTTCAGATTCTTGAAAAAATGTATGGACACTCAACTATGGAAGTACAGGTACATTTCTCGAAAATCGTCAAGTGCAATACTCTCTAAACAAGGGCTTTTTTTTCGTTGTCTCAAAGTGGTTTTTTTCATTGTTTTCTTTTCTTTTTTTTTTATGATTAGCTTGAAATAGTGTTAGTTTTATGAAGGTATCTTCCTAATCTTTTGTTTTTGGATGTGTGAGTGCAGGAAGCTTTTGTTAAAATTAGAGAGCAAGCAAAAGCATATCTGGAAATGAAGGGAGAGCGTGCTAGTGGTCTTAATCTGATCAATAGCACAAATTTGGAGTATTTTCCAGATAAGATCAAAGCAGAGATATTTCGTCTGAAGGGGGATTTTCATTTGAAATTAAATGACACCGAAAGTGCTAATATTGCATATTCCAATGCTATCACCCTGTTCAAGAATTTACCCAAAGGATGGATAAGCTGGGGAAGCTATTGTGATATGGTATGTCTTGTGACTATGTTCTGTTTCTTATATGGCTGTTAACATTCCCCTAAATTTTCTATTACTTGTACTTATATTTTACTCACTTTTGTAGGCATACCAAGAAACACAAGAAGAAATATGGCTTGAATATGCTGTCAGTTGCTTTCTTCAGGGTATAAGATTTGGAGTTTCCAATTCCAGAAGTCATATAGCTCGTGTTCTTTATCTTCTTAGCTTTGATACAGTGAATGAGCCTGTTGGCAGAGTGTTTGATAAACACTTAGAGCAAGTTCCTCACTGGGTATGGCTTTCTTGGATCCCACAGCTGTTACTTTCCCTACAAAGAACAGAAGCACCCCATTGCAAATTGGTTTTATTGAAAATTGCTGCAGTTTTCCCACAGGTAATTTACCTTTAGCGTTTATGACTTATTCGTGCATTATCATCATTTTATCTGAGTATGTGGCGAATTTCTGTTTCAGGCTCTCTATTACTGGTTGCGCACATACTTGCTGGAACGACGTGATGCAGTAAATAAATCCGAACTTAGCAGATTGGTTTTGGCTCAAAGAATGCAGCAAAATGCCTCTGGTGCAAGTGCAGGCCACGGTGGAAGCAATTTACCATCGGAAACTCAAATCCATCAAGGCAGTCAAATTAGCGGGCCCAGTGGAACACATGACAGTGGTAATGCACATGGGCAAGATAGTGACCGCTCCACTGCGGAAAATAATGTCCATACCGGGAGTGATCAACCGATGCACCAAAGCAGCTCCGGTATCAATGATAACAATGAAAACACAGCAAGGCGGAATGTTGCATCCCTAGCAATCTCTGCTGCGGGTGCTTTTGACGCTGCTAAAGATATCATGGAAGCTCTTAGGGGTAAACATAACAATTTAGCCAGTGAACTCGAGGTGATACTTTTTTCCTGTATATCTACCATATTCATTAAAATTGCTCTAAACACATGCAAATTTTCATAGTAACCATAAGTCAGAGGAATATGCAACACACTATTGAGAAGAAGGATATAGCTTCGGTTTTGATTCTTACTCAACCAAGCAGGTTTTTGGTTGGATGATCTAAGCAAGTAATCTTCTTTTTCAGGTTCTTCTCACAGAAATAGGTTCAAGATTCGTTACATTACCGGAAGAAAGACTGCTGGCGGTTGTGAATGCTCTGTTGCATCGTTGTTACAAGTATCCAACTGCTACCACTGCCGAGGTTCCCCAACCACTCAAAAAAGAGCTGTCGGGTGTCTGCAGAGCTTGTTTCTCAGCAGATGCTGTAACCAAGCATGTCGAATTTGTGAAAGAGTACAAACAGGATTTTGAGCGTCACCTTGATCCGGAAAGTACATCTACATTTCCAGACACACTCGCTGAGCTGACGGCGCGACTGAAAAAGTGGAAAAATA
This sequence comes from Camelina sativa, assembly GCF_030686135.1. NCBI lineage: Eukaryota > Viridiplantae > Streptophyta > Magnoliopsida > Brassicales > Brassicaceae > Camelina > Camelina sativa. The sequence goes on along the minus strand of NC_141880.1, from coordinate 23,737,931 downwards.
TTCTTCAGAGCAATGTTGAAGATAGGTTTCCGGCTGTGTTAAGATTGGAAGATGAGAGCAGGGTTTTGCGTGACTTCAGTGTTGTTGATGTGGAGATACCAGGGCAGTACTTTGCTGACCAGGTAGAATTCCCTTGCTCTTAATTAAGACTTCAATTGGAACATTTTTTCCCTATCTGATTGTTAAAATAACTATGTGCAATTAAACAGGAAATCGCACCTGATCATACAGTAAAGTTGGATAGGGTTGGAGCAGACGTTCCTATCGTTCGAAGGCATGGAAGCAGCTTCAGGCGGTTGACTCTGATTGGCTCTGATGGCTCGCAAAAGCACTTTATAGTCCAGACATCATTGACGCCTAATGCTAGAAGTGATGAACGCATCTTGCAGCTTTTCCGTGTAATGAATCAAATGTTTGATAAGCATAAAGAATCAAGACGGCGACACATTGGAATTCACACTCCAATCATCATTCCTGTCTGGTCTCAGGTGATTTTTATACCTTGAATTCAGATTTGATGTTCCATTGGACGAGTATTGGTTTTAACAAAAATATTTGGTTTCAGGTCCGGATGGTTGAGGATGATCTCATGTACAACACTTTCCTTGAGGTCTATGAGAATCACTGTGCACGAAATGACCGGGAGGCAGATCTTCCAATTACCCACTTTAAGGAGCAACTTAATCAAGCTATATCAGGGCAAATCTCAGCAGAGGCAATAGGAGATCTTCGTCTGCAGGCTTATATAGACATCACAAAAACTTTGGTCAATGACAGTATCTTCTCTCACTACATGTACAAGACGTTGATGAGCGGAAGCCATATGTGGGCTTTCAAGAAACAATTTGCAGTCCAGCTAGCTGTCTCCAGTTTCATGTCCTTCATGCTACAAATCGGTGGGAGGTCCCCGAACAAGGTCTTGTTTGCAAAAAACACTGGGAAAATGTTCCAGACAGATTTTCACCCTGCTTATGATGCCAACGGGATGATAGAATTTAACGAACCCGTGCCTTTCCGCCTCACAAGGAACATGCAAGCATTCTTCTCTCAGTTTGGGGTCGAAGGTCTCCTCATGTCATCCATGTGTTCAGCAGCTCAAGCAGTAATCTCCTCCAAGGTAAAGGGATAATTCAAGATATATATATATATACAAAAACTTAAGGATGCAACAAGCCCATTGATTGACCTCTGTTTCTCTATTGTCTTGCAAATTTTCAGCAAAACGAACATCTACGGTATCAGCTTGCTATGTTCTTCCGTGATGAATTGCTGTCTTGGTTTGGAAGAAGACCTCTTGGTGTGCCGATTCCTCCTGTTGGAGGAATTGCTACACTGAACTCAGCGGAGCTGAAGCACAAAGTTAACGCCAATGTGGAAGATGTCATTGGACGGATCAGAGGAATAGCCCCACAGTACTTTTCGGAAGAGGTACATACAGCATCATCATTATAATAATATCTTCATCATAAGATCAAACATATTAATAGGTTTTGTTTTGTATAGGATGAGAACACGGTTGAGCCGCCGCAGTCAGTGCAAAGAGGTGTGAACGAGTTGGTGGAGGCAGCCTTGTCGCCTCGCAACTTATGTATGATGGATCCAACATGGCACCCTTGGTTCTAACTTGAAAATACTTTACAATTAAGTTTTCAGTGCTTTTTTTTTTTAATTTAATGGAAGCTAACATTATTCATTAGGGTTGTAAATATGTAACCTTTATGTAATTTATCACTCCTTTTGGTCACTCGCCTTTGTGCAACATTTCCTGTACTATAAATTGTATTTTTGAACCCTCTAATCTTTAATATCATATCATGCATCAAATAACCCTTCAATCGCTTCTGCATAATTCGGAATTGATGACTCCAAATGCCATCATGCCATCAGTTGTTTTCAGTGACAAACGAAGTTGAAAAGAGTAAATAAATAAGAAAAGGGGTCTAAATGCAACTAATAAAATCTCTGTCAAATTGTGGAAAATTGTATAAATTCGAAAAGGGATGTAAATGCAACTAATAAAATCTCTCCGCCAAAACCCGGAAGAAGAAAGAATCTGGCGGTCCGGGGGTTTTAAAAGCGAGTGAGGCTGAAACAAAACTGAAATTGACCCCTAAATTTCAGAATTGATTGATTCAAAGTTACCGTTGATCTCTCTCGAAACCTCTCGTTAAAGTGTTCCAATGGAGGAAGCTTCACTAATGGCGGATTTGGAGAGGTTTCTAGAAGATCGCTGCTTAAGCGTTTTGAATCTCCCACAGAAAGGCCGCTCCCTTTTCACTACCAGAGATTTTCGTCCAGGTTCATCTCTCTCCCAGTCCCTAGGTTTTATTTAGGGTTTCAATCGACCAACCGTTTTTTAAACTAATTTTTGTGTTTTCGTGAAGGCGAAGTGATTCTAAGCCAAAAGCCTTATATTTGTGTTCCGAATAATACATCGTCCTCCTCGGAATCAAGATGTGATGGATGTTTCAAGACCAATAATAATAACCTTAAGAGATGTTCTGGTTGTCAAGTTGTTTGGTACTGTGGGAGCTCTTGCCAGGTTTATAATAGTAACCTTTAGAGATGTTGTTTTGATATTTGAGTCCTCTATTCAAATTGATGATTGATTCGTTTTAGGTTGTTTTGATTCGTTTCAGAAGTCAAAATATAATTGGCCATGAGTGCAAAGCTCTCTCTAGGCTTGACAAAGAGAAACGGAAGTTTGTTACTCCTACGATACGTCTGATGGTCAAACTTTACATCAAGCGGAATCTGCAAAATGAAAAGGTTCTCATTATCAGCTATGACTCTCTGCTGTTACTTGCATTTACCTTTGTGTTGAAATGTCGAGAATAAGTCTTATATTATATTTTGGCTGCTAGTTTCATTTTGATAGCAGTCTATGTATCCTAATCTCTTAATGTATTTATCTTGTCCAGGTCTTGCCAGTTACAACAACTGACAATTATAGTTTGGTGGAGGCTTTAGTGTCCCGTATCCTCCATAATTTGGGTTTTATAGTTTTGTGATATTGATGAATGATGATCTCTATACCCCTGGAAATTTGTAGTCTTTAACCTTGCATTTGGTAGACATGTCTGAGATTGATGAAAAGCAGATGTTGTTATATGCGCAGATGGCTAATCTTGTGAACTTGATTCTTCAATGACCTAGTGTTGACCTTAGAGAGATCGCCGAGAACTTTTCAAAGGTTCTACACCATCACTTTTTCTTTCTTTCTAGTCTTCAAGTTTTAGCTTGACATTGACTGAGCTGGCTTCCTGCAAGCGGCAGTTGATAGTTATCCTTCTTTTGTGTTAGGAATTTTTTATATATTTAGTATTATACAGATAGGTTGGTGATGATATGACTTTGCATCCGAATACTCATGAAAATACTATGACAAATCAAAAGAGATGGGTCACAGTGTTTTATTTGAGGACTAGAGATTGGCCTCGTTTTATTTGCATTCGTTTCGTCTTTACCTGAAATGTTGTTCAGGGATATACTAAAGCCACTTTCGTTTCTACTGAACACAGTTCTCATGCAATGCTCATACCATTTGTGATAGCGAATTGAGACCTCAAGGGATAGGATTGTTTCCCTTTGTTTCCATTATAAATCACAGTTTAATGCTTCACTTATCTGTTTTTTTGTGTCCTTTAATCACTTTGTTTCCTGCCTAAATCTTTTGCTCTGTAGCTGCTCTCCCAATGCGATTTTAGTGTTTGAGGAGCAGATGGCTGTTGTCCGTGCAATGGATAAGATATCAAAGGGTTCAGAGGTAGTCCCTGATTTGTTTCATCTTGAGTCTTTCGTATATGCTAGTAGAACACTGACATATAGCTGTTAGATCCATTGTCTTTGGTCAGATAACTATCAGCTATATTGAAACCGCTGGAAGCACTCTGACTCGGCAGAAGTCTCTGAAAGAACAATACCTCTTCCACTGTCAGTGTGCTCGCTGCAATAACTTTGTAAGTAGTCATTAATCCTCCCACTTATTAACAAATGAAGTTTGTACTTGACCACCCAATATAGATTTCTTACTACATGTACCCTAATTTTTCATATCTAAAGGGAGAACCGCATGATATTGAAGAAAGTGCAATATTGGAAGGCTATCGGTGTGCCAATGAGAAATGCACTGGTTTCTTACTCCGTGATCCTGGTATGTTAAGATTTAACTACGTAGTTTGTGTGTCCAAGAACATTCTTGATTCCTCTAATCCTCATTTGTTTACTTTTGCAGAAGAAAAAGGTTTTGTTTGCCAGAAATGCTTGCTTCTTAGGAGCAAGGAAGAGGTTAAAAAGTTAGCAAGTGATGTTAAAAGAGTTTCAGAGAATGCTCCTGCATCTCCTTCTGCAGAAAGTAATATTTTGCCTGTTTTCCTTCCTCCAGTGTCTGCATTTATAGGCCTGAACAAGATTAACTGATCTTTGGTTACATTGAGCTGTGATGCAAGTTGTCTGAGAGAATCTTTGACCATTTGCAGATAAAAAAGCCGCTATCGAACTATATAAGACAATGGAGAAACTACAAGTGAAGCTTTACAATTCTTTCTCCATCATTTTAATGAGAACCCGTGAAAAACTTCTCAAGGTACGTTTAAAAAAAAACGAAGGTTTTGGATTTTTGGAAGTTGTACAGAGTTCTGAAATAAAGATACAAATGTGGTGTCTCAAAGCTTGCTGTTACGCATTCTATTGCAGATGCTAATGGATGTAGAAAGCTGGAAAGAAGCTTTGAATTACTGCAGACTCATAGTCCCTGTTTACCAAAGTATGTCTACTTAATCTTGATTAGTCTGCTTCATCTTGATTATTACGTTGCTTTTTAAGGATGAAAGTTTTATCTATTTTTTTTCTTTTTTCTTTTGGACATCTTAAAAAATAACTAGACTTCTAGTATATAGATCTAGGTGTGGGTATTATATTTCGAACATACCTTCGAAGCTTTCAAAAGTTTTCTTATAATTACTGTGCTGGTACATTTTCTTATAATTACTGTGCTGGTACAGTTTCTTATAATTACTTTACGAACTTAATTGCTTACAGTATCAGAAGCCAACTGTACTAGTACTAATGGCTGCTAATTAGTCCTTTAACAGAAACAGCTAACAGTAATGGTAGAATCATTCAAATTCTTTTGGTGGTTATATTACTTGTGCTTACTTTGTTTATAAAATTGCAGGAGTATATCCAGCAACCCATCCTTTGATTGGACTGCAGTTCTATACCCAGGGAAAACTCGAATGGTATTAAAAACTCTTTTATCCTTTCTCTAGTTTACTACTGTGTTACCTGGATTAGATTTTGAGCTGCAGAGACTGAAATAGAGTTTGAAGACAGAATTATGCTGTCCGGCCGATTTAATTCTCCCGTAAAAGTCGATAGGACATATAAGTGTTGTTCCTAAATATCAAAGCAACCATTCCATTACATGTTCCCAGTTACTTTACGTTACTATAGTGCTTGAGACTCTTATTCTACTGTGACTTTCCGTCAGGACCGTATATGGGTAGGCCTAGATGCAACATTCCGTACTCACCAAAAATGGTTGGCTTGGTGGTAGGAAATTGGATATCCCTAAGTTTGAATCCCTGCGGAAGTGTGGATACAAACACTACTGATTCATGGTGTGCCTGTAGGAAATTATTGTCCATATTAACTCCCTATGTTAATCTGAGTCTGAGTGCAATAACTTGGTGTTTTGTTTCTATAATATTCTGCGGATAAAAGCATAATAATTGTTATGTTGCAGGTTGCTGGGGGAAACCAAAGAGGCGGTGAGTTCACTGACTAAGGCATTTGACGTTCTGCGGATCAGCCACGGAACAAGCACACTTTTCATGAAAGAGCTCTCAACAAAGTTGGAGGAGGCTCGTGCAGAAGCTTCTTATATCGAATTTGATTTTACTCTTCTCCTCATGTATCACTTTCTTTTACTCTCTGCAAATCTTGAAAATTTTGAATTGTCTTTAGAGTTGAAAAAACTGAGAATTTTGCTAATTTTTTTATTTGGTCTCATATAATATTGGTTTTGGTCAAAAGACCAAAAATAAAAAGATAACTCAAGTAAAAAAACTTACACAAAACGAGATTATTCTAAGGAACCCAACCAAGCAAACGGCATGATTTTGAAACAGAACACAAACTCATTATATTGCCATTACAAAACATATTAAATAAACCAATCAATCTCTTCACTTCAAACTTTTTGCAAATTCAGAAACAGAACACAAACTCATTATATCACGAGTATCACGAGCTGCTCAAAGCACCATGACTTTTTTTTTTCAAAGTACCATGACTTTTTATTTTTAGTTTTGACGATTGCGAAGTATTTATAATTTCTTTATAGTTTTTTCCACACACAAAAAAAAAAAAAAAAGAAAACTAAAATTCTTAAATTTAAACATTTGTAACTTGAAATTTATATTTATACACCTTAAATTCTCAATTTATATAACCTAACATTCTCAAATTTTCTATAGTTACTCCAAAAACATTACTATATGTTGAAAAATATAAAATATTTGATGTCCCAAAGAAATGTCTATTTCTTGACCAACGCATATCGAAGCTTCCATGTCTCCCCATGTCTTTCTCTCTCTACATTTCTCTCTGGCAATGCTGTTTCGATGGCGACCTCATTTTCCCATTCATTAATGCCAACAAAACCTCCCCCTAAGAAAACATCCTCATTGCGTAGGGTCAAAGAAACCGTAAAATCCCATAAATAAACTATATGGGTCTCTGTTTCTCCTCCGCCGCTAAAGGCTCCGGCCACAACCGCAGCGGCCGGAACCCTGTCCCACATCATCCTCCTCTCACGGTGGTCAAACACAGACCGCCTCAAACACCATGTTCTTTCATGGCCGTCACGATCCAAAAGGATCATAGAACGCAACCGCGACGCAATGCAACGGCTAAGAAAACGCCGACGCGGCAAACGCCACCGCATGGGAGAGGGAGAGATAAAGTTATTAGCAATAATAACCATAATAATAAGAGACATGGAGAAGCGATCCCTTACGGTAAACGTATTGACTTTGGTTACGCTAAAGATTTTGATCACCGTTACACCATTGGGAAATTGCTTGGACATGGCCAATTTGGTTATACATATGTCGCCACCGATAAAAAGACCGGTGATCGTGTCGCCGTCAAGAAGATCGATAAGGCCAAGGTTATTATCATCATGATTCAATCATTCTTAAAGATTCTCTCTTTTCTAATCATAGAACTATATTTTATTTTAAAGATTATTTTAGATTTTAGAATTGTTTTATTTTTATCCTTATAAAAGTATTGGATTCTTGGATTTCTTGATTTTGGGTTGGGGCAGATGACAATTCCTATAGCTGTGGAAGATGTAAAGAGAGAGGTGAAGATACTACAAGCTTTAACTGGTCATGAAAATGTGGTTCGGTTTTATAATGCCTTTGAAGACAAGAACTCTGTTTATATAGTCATGGAGTAAGTTAAAGCCCTTCCTTTAGACCATTTTTTAATTGTATTTTATGATCATTTTCTTTCTTGTGATACAAGAATGAGAAAAGGACAAACACTGTTGTCTCTTCTGTTGCTTATTAGTTTGTTTCGTTGATGATATATTGTTCTTCAGGTTATGCGAGGGTGGTGAATTACTTGATCGGATACTAGCCAGGTAACCATAGTGATACGTTTATGTGTGTTGCTCTGAGTCTTATCACTTTTGAGTCTTAAGCTATTGTCTGTTGCTTGTTTTCAGGAAAGATAGCCGTTATAGCGAGAAAGATGCGGCCGTGGTAGTGAGACAGATGCTCAAAGTTGCGGCTGAGTGTCATTTGCGCGGTTTGGTTCACCGAGATATGAAACCAGAGGTAGTTAATTACAAATTCATATCATCATTATGTTCTGAATGTGTTACGTGTAGTTCATTTTTGTCTTACTAATCATCTTCTTTAAACAGAATTTTCTGTTCAAATCGACTGATGAAGATTCGGCTTTAAAGGCTACAGATTTCGGTTTATCAGACTTCATAAAACCAGGTTGGTTGCAAAATTATGCAAAGTGAGTCTTCACATACCAATTCTTTCATCTAGCTAAACACATAATAATTTTGCTACAATGTAGGCAAAAAGTTTCATGATATCGTTGGGAGCGCGTACTACGTAGCACCTGAAGTGTTGAAACGCAGGTCAGGACCCGAATCAGATGTGTGGAGTATTGGTGTAATCAGTTACATTCTTCTCTGCGGGAGACGGCCATTCTGGGATAAGACTGAAGATGGTATCTTCAAGGAGGTTTGTGTAGTTTCCCTAAGGAAAAATATTCATTAGACATCATAAAATCATGAAGATATGTTAATTTATAAATTATATATACATAGGTCTTGAAGAACAAACCTGATTTTAGAAGAAAACCGTGGCCAATGATTAGCAACAGCGCCAAAGATTTTGTCAAGAAGTTGTTAGTAAAAGACCCGAGAGCACGATTAACAGCTGCACAGGCGCTATGTAAGAACTTTGTAACCAGTGTAACGCCATTTTTGATTAATTTTATTTGTTCTTATTATATATATGTATGTTTTGGTTGCAGCACATCCATGGGTTAGAGAAGGAGGAGATGCATCTGAGATTCCTATAGACATATCTGTTCTCAATAACATGCGACAGTTTGTGAAATTTAGCCGCCTCAAGCAATTCGCTCTAAGGGTAATAACACTAATAACAGAAATGAGATTTGTTTTTCGTTTGTGGTGTTGGATGTGTTTTTAACCTGAGTTGTGTTTTTTGAGTCTAGGCTCTTGCAACTACGCTTGATGAAGAGGAGTTGGCTGATCTTAGAGACCAGTTTGATGCGATTGACGTTGACAAGAATGGCGCCATTAGCCTTGAAGAGATGAGGCAGGTAAAGTACAAATAAAACTCAATCACCAGCAAAAATGATCCAGCCAAAATACTATACTTGACATCAACTCATTCTTGTTTCCATAGGCTCTTGCGAAAGATCATCCTTGGAAGCTTAAGGATGCACGAGTCGCCGAGATTCTTCAAGCGGTATATATATGTAAAATAAATTTAGTATTAATGATGATGATGAGATTCTTTAATCTAAATTGTGTTTTTTACTGTCAGCAGATTGATAGCAACACAGATGGATTTGTGGATTTCTCTGAGTTTGTCGCCGCTGCGCTACACGTAAATCAATTAGAGGAACATGATTCTGAAAAGTGGCAACAGAGATCAAGAGCAGCATTTGAAAAATTCGACATAGATGGAGATGGATATATAACAGCAGAGGAACTTCGAATGGTATATGCTTCTTAATCCTCTAATGTCACATTATTACATCAACTAGGCTTCTTCTTTTTTTTGTGCAAACAAGAACTTTCAATTCTTAAGGCCTCATAATTTCATCATTACATCAACTAGGCTTCTAACATTATTAAAATGGATATTTGTTTTTGCAGCATACTGGCTTGAAAGGATCCATCGAGCCACTTCTTGAAGAAGCAGACATAGACAATGATGGTAAAATCAGTCTCCATGAGTTTCGTAGACTCTTGAGAACTGCAAGTATCAAATCAAGAAATGTTAGAAGCCCTCCTGGTTACCTTATTACTCGCAAGGTCTAAGCAAATCTGCAATATCTTGGAACGAAAGAATCAAATCTGAAAATTAGTCGGAATTTTTTGGATCCCTTATGTAGAAAAAAAAAAGTAACTGGAACTGCATTGTTTTCATGTGTTGTTGTAACATATATTTTCTTATAAACAGTGTCAAAGAAAGTGATATACATATAGTCAATTAGCCACAATTTAGTGATATGAGTTTTTGTATTGTGTATACCTGATGACTAATCAGAGTGTGAAAACATGGGTTCGTGAATTATGATGCATGTGTTATGAAATATTGTAGGGAAAAATATCATAAATTTTCAACTTTAGGACGTTTTAATCTTATACTTTGGAAATGTTGATCAAATTATAAATAAATGTTAAAAGTTTTGTTGACTAGGCCTTCTAAAGCATGTCGTTAAGTAGTAGAGACATACAAAACCGTTTACAGTGTTAAATGTCCGTTATAGTAAGTGTTTAGTCTAAACGATACTTTTTTTAATCCCCAACTCGATTAAAAAAAAAGAATGTTGACTTCATAAATAAATCATTAGGTTCTTGATGAATGATGACTTCATAAATCGTTGATTTGGAGGTGTTATGAAATATTATATGAATGCTCCATATAAGTCCATTTGTATGTTTAGTTGTGCATAGTAAAAAACTTCATTGTGTTTTAGGAAAAGAAACAACAGCTCGATGTAGTTGTTGAGGTATTCATTTTCAGCTGGGTTAAGTCTTTGTTTGAGGTATTCGTTCAGTTGGGTTAAGTTTTCGCGGTGATCTTTATCCTTGGCTCTCTTCCGTTTGCGTTTGTATATCCTACGACATCTTTTCTTTTGAGCATTTAGCTCCGCGGCTAATGTTCTCTTTTAACTTTTCCGATGATTTTGAGAGTTCTTTTTTGGTTTTAGTGTTTTATCTTGTATTCTTGTGTATTGAATTTAAGTTTCTGGAAATCGGATATCTTGTTTTCCGCCAGCTTTTGAATTAAAAAAAATATTGCACTCATTCCAATTTTATATTATATAATGAAAATGTTTCAGTGGAATAAAAAAATGTAATTTTGTAGACAAATACTGGAAAACTAAAAACTCTGATTATTATGACCATAATAATGAAAATTAGTTCAGAAGCGACATCAATAAATTCGTTATTGGCTTGTTGTTATCATAATTGTGATAAGATTAGCGCGTTCTATGTATTAGGAAGTTAGGACGAGAGAGATGGAACACGCAAAGGCCATAACCCACGTTTATAAACTTTTTTTTGGTGTTTACAAATTAATAAATTATAATTATCAATTTGAAAAAGTGCATTTATAATTATACACTAACAAAGAAAAAGAAGCTAAAAATGATAATCATCAATAGAAAAGTGCATTGCAGATGGCTTTCTCAGAAAAAAAAAAGGGTATTAATTAGGGTCTGAGAGAGTTGGCAAACGTATAGGCCAAACCATGTTTTGTATGCATTTTTTTTGGTGTTTAGACTTTGAATGATTACTTTAGGTAAACTGATCAATTTAGGTAGAAGTTAGAACTTAGAAATGTTGAAAGTGGTCAAGTGGACTATCAAAAGTGGAGAGAACGTCTCATTAAAAAAAAAAAAAAAAAAAAAACTAGTTCATGCATCGTGTAAGTTATAACCATCAAAATGATCTATTAGAGCTACTTCCATTTGGTATTAGTTTCGAATCGTTCAAAAAAATTTGGATGTCTACAATGAAAAAAAAAAAAAAGAGTATTAGATAGAATCGTTCAAAAAAATTTGGATGTCTACAAATGTTTATATACAACAAATACTAATTTTAGAAAGTATAGACATAGACATATATGGTTGACAAGAAGAAAAGTATAGATAGAATATGGTATATATTTTACACATACACATCATTCATAAATATATAATGTCTATTCTCTACCTACAATTCTATACTTTAAATATATATAGTACATGTATATCATTAAAATAAATGGATAAGATTTTAAAATATTTTTTTTTACAACATTTTAAAATATTCATGGTAAAAATAAATACAATTGAAAGATAAATATATATATATAAATAGAGTTTGAAAGAAAACTTCTATTATTTTCTTCAAATATATATTTTGGAAAGAGGCTTTATTTTCTTCAAATATATATTTTGGAACGAGGCTTTATTTTCTTCAAAATATGAAACGTCATTTTCACCTAACTCAGGGAAGACATAGAGTGAAGATTTTGAATTTTATAATTTACCAAAAAAAAAAAAAAGAAGAAAAGAAAAGTGAAAAAGTTAGTTTGAAAGTTTTGATAGATGACATAAAAAAAAATTTTGATTATAGAAGACAAATTATTACAGGAGATTAGTGCCACTGTGCTCAAACATTTAGTTCGTTGAATCTTATCGCTTCTCCAATAAAGTAATAAACATTTCCAACTGGATAAGCCTTTCCGTCTGACTCAGCTTCCCCAAATTATCCCAAAACCAAACCGGTTCGGTTTTTTGCTAATAACCCGACAGAATATTTAAATTGCAGTCACAGATGCAATTATTTAAAACTTTAACCATAACATTAATTAAATTAACCACCTCTTAGGCCTATAAATACACCTCTCTAATCACTTCATCATCTCCTCTCAAATCAAATTGCATCATCCCATCATACAGACCTAAATCGGAAACTGAAAAACAAAGAGAAACCCAAAAACGCCGCCGTTTCAGAATGCTCTCTTCTTCCTCTTCAACCTTCTTCATTCCTCCATTCCTCTCTTCTTCTTCTTCATCTTCACCGCCGCTCTCTCCTTTCCCAGCACCGTCACGCGTTTCCCGGATCTCGCCGTCTCATTCTGCAACCACCACCGCATCCTACACCTGCACCGCCGAAGATTTACGGCAGCGGTTTCAACCGACAGCGTCTCTCTACGAGATCCTCGAAATCCCCGCCGGCTCGACGAGCCAAGAGATCAAATCGGCTTATCGACGACTAGCCAGGATCTACCATCCCGACGTGGCGGGAAACAGTCGGAGTAGTAACTCGTCGGCGGCGGACGATTTCATGAAGATCCACGCGGCGTACTGCACGCTTTCGGATCCCGAGAAACGCGCCGTCTATGATCGTCGGAGGATGCTTCTTAGTCGGAGACGGCCGTTAACTGTTGGTGTTTCTGGATGCGGAAGTTACGGCGGACGGAATTGGGAAACCGATCAGTGTTGGTAGCGAGTTGAATGACTCGGTGGTTGATGAACCCACCAGTTCAGTTGTTAAAGAAAGGTTTTATTGTAATTATTACAAACTCAGATATTTAATGCTAAATCTGGGTGATTAGTTTAACGTTACAATTTGCTTAGCAATGGCCAACTAAGCCAATAATATTCGCCGGTCAGCACCGTTTTACCGTGCCACGTAGGATCAACGCGTCTGTGATTTTTTTTTTTTTTTTTTAAATGCTATTTTTGCATGTATTACATAATCCAACTCCGTAATTAAATAAACAAGATATAATAAAATTAGTCATTTATGAGATTATTTTCCAGGCTGGATGGGACAATCACAGAATATTTTGATTTCTCTAGTTGTAAGTCTATATATGGTTTCTTTACATATTTAACAATTGTTTTACTATCCTTTCCAAAAAAAAAGGAAAATAAAAAAGGAATCATATAATCGCGAAATTTACTTATTTTATATTTATGGTTCCAACAATAATTGAAAATCTAAAACTATGGGTTAAGAATTTTTAATGTATATAAACTATAAGAATGACGTTGTGGTGGTATATGATCATTATAATTGCTAAAGCAAATACGACAGACAGACAAGATTCCTTTTCTTCTTGACATGTATCATCACTCTTGTTTCAACATGTTCTGGTACATTTGCTTGCATCCCACGAATTTTTTTCTTATTTGACAAAATCAAACTTTTTATGTTTTCAATTCACTTAAAAAGTTTAAAGCATAGCTTTCTCTATTATTATTATTAGTGTAAAATACTCAATTGATAATAAAAGCTATACTCTCCATAAACAATTGGACGGAGAAGAACATTGTTGCCATTTGACACCCAATATTTTCTTAATTTAAGTAATTGGGATGCTTTTTTTTTTCCCTGCTTCTAGAAGAAAATTCGATCGAATCATTATACGACTATATGAGTATAAGAATATATAATTGTGTGTGTGTGCAAACATTATATGAGTATAAGAATATATAATTGTAGTAAATAAATGGATAATGTACAAAGGTGGTGGGTCAACTAGTTTGCCCTGTCTTCCTATATATTCAACAAGATATAGGGATTAAGGACACTTCATTTTCTCATCCAGGTACATCATTCGGATAATATCATCCATATATATTTTGGATTTTAGTAAAACAAAGGAGCTGAGGTATAAAAATTGGATGAAAGATAACTTAGTTGCATGAGAAAATAGATACTTCGAATGTAATCTGGTTATTTGGATGCGTTAATTAAAATCCTACCAAAAAAGACTGAAATACTTAATTTGTAACATAAATCATGTCAATTTTTTACATGCAGAAAAAATTGGTGTTTAACGTGTGATTGCTAAACTAGGGTTTGCTCTGAATATTGTGTTGTGTTATATTATGTGAATGAAGAGGCAAGTCTATGATATAAATAATGTAAATTTTCTATTCTTCTATTTCTTCGTACTTGTCGTAAGGCCTAAGCCCATTATAACAATCCGCCGCCTAATACTCCCCCTCAAGGTGGAAGGTGAAAATCGTGAACACCCATCTTGCGAAATAAATACAGAAATTGTTGACGTTTAAGGGCCTTGGTCAGGAAATCAGCCAACTGCTCTATAGTACGAATGTGTTTAGTAGATAGAATGCCCTCTTTAATACCATCACGAACGAAATGACAATCTTTTTCTATGTGTTTTGTCCGTTCGTGAAACACGGGATTGGCTGCAATATAAAGAGCAGCTTTATTATCACAATGAAGAGTAATGGGTTCTGAATGAGGAACCTGAAACAGGAGTAGTAACTCCTTGAGCCAATTGATTTCCTGATATGTAAAAGCCATAGCTTTATACTCAGCTTCGGCGGAAGACATCGAGACCGTTTTCTGCTTCTTGGTTTTCCAGCAAATATGTGATTTTCCGAGTAAAACAACGTAACCAAAAAAGGAGCGACGCGTCTTGGGACATGAATTGTAGTCAGAATCACAATAGGCATCAAGATGAAGGTCAGAATCTTTGCTAAACAAGATGCCTTGCCCACACGTTCCTTTTAAATACTTAACAACACGAACAGCCGCTTCCCAATGACGTTGTCGAGGTTCTGCAAGAAGTTGTGCCAAGAGGTGAACAATGTAGCTAAGGTCTGGACGAGTAAGAGCCAAGTAGACCAAACGTCCAACCAACCGGCGATACCGAGATGGATTAGAATATAACTCGCCGTCAACTTTAGCGAGAGCGTGGTTTTGTTCCATAGGAGTATCAATG